>NC_077228.1:42126438-42202889 GCF_027887165.1 Monodelphis domestica | reverse complement strand
TATTTGCTGTAGCTGGAATTATCAAAGGCATTTTTCAGCAGGGGCACCAGGACAAACACAGGTTCCAGTGCCAGCTCCCACAATAACAAGGACATCCTAGGATCAGACTGGACCAAATGGCCCTGCTCGTTGGAGATTAGTTCTTCATTTGGGCACCAGGGTCATCCTGGAAGGATTCCTCCCATAAGTCACTGTTCAGCACTCTCATGAAAAAGATGTGACTTATTAGAAAACTCACTGTACTCAGTGCAGTTAATGAGATGTGGAAAGCTTTGTAATTTGATTTGCTGAACCATATGCTGTAAGGGGATACTGCTGATTTCATTCCTCCCTGTTTAATTTAAGCAGTATGCAATATCTTCTTCGTATGGCTACTTATATAATAAAAATTAACTTGGGGTATAAAAAAATACACCATTGTGGGGTTTATGACTTGGTGTGGTTCACTCTCAAGTGTTTTTCATTTAAACATCTGTAAGTAATGTGTGGGTCTAATTTTAAATCCCGGCAAATATTTTCCATTTAACATTTGGTTGAACTGACAAGTTTGCAGAGGTGGCTTGCAGGGGATTGTCAGTAACAGATACTGGCAATATCCCCAAGGCTATATTGCCTTTTCTTTTTCTTAATTGAAGATAGCAGTAATTCAAAACTTGCTCTTTTTTGACCCTTTTTACATCTTGGAGGGTTGCGGAAACCCAACTCAGAGAGGCAGCCGTTTCAATCCCGTTAAGTCCCAGCTGGAGTGGAATCTCGTACTCCTCTCCAAATAGTTACCTTGGTCCTTGCTTTTCCCCTGCAACATCTGCTCACAAGGACGTCCACTCAGGGAGGCTTGATGTGGGAAAAGGGCTGTCACAGACTCTGCTCTGAGCAACCTAGTACTTCATAGGAGATATCAAGGGACGGTTGGAGGGAGATGGTGACGGGCAGAGATGGAGTAGGAGAGGAAGATTATGGCAGCATCATGAGCCCCAGAGGGGAATCTGAGGGTCCACGTTCAGGTTGTTTGCCCCCTATTTGAAACTGTATTTCAATTCAATAGACATCTATCATACGTGCCAAATATTCTAGGTGCCGGAGTGAGGAAAGAGTTATGTGAACATAAATGAGGCAAAAGCCAAACAAAACCTTACATCTTTATTTTTCACTAAATTCAAACGGAAATCTAGCACTTCTTTCTATTGTGAATTGACCTCCCTCCTGCCCCCCTCCACTATTATTCAGAGAAAGGGCCAATAGATAGCTTCACCAGGGTGCCAAGGGGGTCCATAACACACATCCACAAAAGGTTAGAGACCCCTGCTCTTGTGATATCAAAACAAAACAGGAGCTCGGGGAGGCAGTACACACACAAATAAGCAGGTATGGAATAAGTATGAGAGAGGAGTGAGGATAAAGACAGGCTACCTGTAGGAGGGGATACCGAGCCTATATTTTGAAGGATTCTGGGGATTCTGTGTAATTGTTGAGGACAAAGAGTATTACAGGCATGGGGAACTGTCCTTGCAATTTGGGGGCCAGAAAGTAAGCCTATTTGCTTGAAATGTAGCCTGTGTGAGGGGGAGTACCATGTGATCATTCTGGAAAGAGAGGTGGCTAAGAGGCATCTTATTCAGGGCTTTAAACTGTGGACAGAATAGTCTGTCTTTCATCCTAGCGGCAATAGAAAGGCATTCAGGCTTTGTGAAGAGGGGAATGGACAGAAGTCTAGTATAGGAAGAGAACAGAATGGGACCTCGGCTTTCCAGAGTCCCTACGGATGTGGCCAGCAAGGACCCAGCCTTGTGTCCCAAAGTGGGTTTGATGGAATGACGTTGACCTTCCATAATCAAGTTCAACTGTTCTGTCACAAAATCATAACATCTCTTGACAAAATGAAGCAGATCAAATATACAGCCTGGGTGTAGAGACCAGGAACAGCGGTACCAAGCTTGCTCCTCTCTAGAAGAAGGTGAGAAAACAGTGTGCACAGACAACCTTATTTTTTATCCATTTTCATCTAGAATATACAGCCTGGGTGTAGAGACTGGGAACAGCAGTACCAAACTTGCTACACCCTAGAAGAAGGTGAGAAAACAGTGTGCACAGACAACCTTATTTTTTATCCATTTTCATCTAGAATATACAGCCTGGGTGTAGAGACTGGGAACAGCAGTACCAAACTTGCTACACCCTAGAAGAAGGTGAGAAAACAGTGTGCACAGACAACCTTATTTTTTATCCATTTTCATCTAGAATATACAGCCTGGGTGTAGAGACCGGGAACAGTGGTACCAAACTTGCTACACCCTAGAAGAAGGTGAGAAAACAGTGTGCACAGACAACCTTATTTTTTATCCATTTTCATCTAGAATATACAGCCTGGGTGTAGAGACCGGGAACAGTGGTACCAAACTTGCTACACCCTAGAAGAAGGTGAGAAAACAGTGTGCATAGACAACCTTATTTTTTATCCATTTTCATCTAGAATATACAGCCTGGGTGTAGAGACCGGGAACAGTGGTACCAAACTTGCTACACCCTAGAAGAAGGTGAGAAAACAGTGTGCACAGACAACCTTATTTTTTATCCATTTTCATCTAGAATGCTGATTCAGCCAAGGGAGAGACAGTGGTATTTGGGGTGAGGATGGAGAGATACGCCGGGAAACATTATTAAACTTCATCCCATACTGACTTCAGAAAAAATTGGGAGTGGCAGCAGTGGGTAGAAGATTAAAGGAGAAATGAGACAACTAATGGAGAGGCCTTGGACTGAGTCCAAGTATGTCATAGGATTCTAGATTTAGAGTTGAAAGAGACTTTACTTCACTTAGTCTAACCAACTCATTTTATGAATGGGGAAACTGAGACCCTGAGAGATGAACTTCAGTCAGTGGCAAAGTTGAAATCTGATCCTAGATCTGCCTCCAAATAATCTTTTCCCCAATGCACTAGAAAAGCTTCAAGAGTCTGCCCCATTGATTCTTGGGAGATGAGGGCATTCTATTAATTGGACATTAAATAAATTAAATAATGGCTTGCTGGGCTCCACTATTTAAGCAGCCTCTGAAATCCAAGCATATCTTTGGGCAGCCCAACAAACAGAGCAGCTGAGAATGAGAACAAGCTGAATCCAATGACAGGGCCTGCCACTGGGGGTCAGAATAAGCATGCTTAGTACCAATGTGGCCAATCTTGCCTGAACTTTCACAGAAGGGGAAGGCAGCTGTGAACCGAACTAACACCCCAGGAAATCAAAGGCTGGCCTGAATCGCTGATGGGAGATGCATCTTAGGAGTTCCTCTTAGGAGACACAGCCTCTGCCCTTTCTTTCCCCGGGTTTACAGCACCGGCCAGTATTTGGACAGCAAAACCAAGCATACAAAACAAGTCTGCCAGGTTCTATGTTCTAAGTTTTCTTTAAAGTCAGCCAAGCAGGTTGAGAGATAACAAAAGCAGCCCAGCCTTGCCAATGATTCTATATAGAAAGGAAATGCTTCATTTGGATGCAGAATAAGTAACTAAGAAGGGAAGGGATGGCCTGGTCCCTTGAAATCGCAGAATGGAGGCTTGTTATTTCTTAACATCATGCTTGAGAGGGAAAAGTAGGGAAGAAGCCATTGAAAAAAGCCCCAGACAAGCTTTAATTTTCATTTAGTTGCTGTTATTTCCTTTAGATCAAGGTTGCCTTCTTGTTAACCCTGGACTACAGATGCAGAAAATGAGATTTCCCCCCACAGAGGGATTAGCCACAAAGAAGAGTTTTGGAATGTGAAGTTCTTGAGAGAGGAGATCAATGGGTCTGAAATGTTTGGGGGAGAAAAATCTTCAGGGTGGTGGAGCTAGGCTAATGATCTTTTAAAAAGTTCTAAAATTATCCTCACTTAAAAGTGTTGTGGATAAAAAAAGCAAGTCACTGTTTCTTCCCAAGAAAGTCACTTTGTTTTTTCACCTCGAGGATACTGTTGAGGATTTAAAATTAAGGCCATGAATTTTTTTTTTTCCTCCAAAGGTCATTATGTAGAAGTCTCAAAGTGCTGTTCTCATTCATGGATCATAGATTAAGAGCTGAAAGGGATCTTAGAGTTTATCATTTCTAGTTCCTTCATTTTACAAATGAAGAAACAGAGGCTTTTAGAGGGTTAAGAGATTTGCCCATAGTCATATACCTAGTAAGTGCTGGAATCAGAATTCAAATGAGAACATATTTGTAAAGCACTTAGCACAGTGTCTGGCACATAGCAGACACTTAAATTCTCCCTCCTTCCCTCTCTCCCTTCCTCCCTCCCTCCCTCCCTCCCTCCCTCCCTTCCTTCCTTCCTCCCTCCCTCCCTCCTTCCCTCCCTTTTTCCCTTCCTTCCTTCCTTCCTTCCTTCCTTCCTTCCTTCCTTCCTTCCTTCCTTCCTTCCTTCCTTCCTTCCTTCCTTCCTTCCTTCCTTCCTTCCTTCCTTCCTTCCTTCCTTCCTTCCTTCCTTCCTTCCTCCCTTCCTTCCTCCCTCCCTCCCTTCTTCCCTCCCTCCCTTCCTCCCTCCCTCCCTCCCTTCCTCCCTCCCTCCCTCCCTTCCTCCCTCCCTTCCCTTCCCTTCCCTTCCCTTCCCTTCCCTTCCCTTCCCTTCCCTTCCCTTCCCTTCCCTTCCCTTCCCTTCCCTTCCCTTCCCTTCCCTTCCCTTCCCTTCCCTTCCCTTCCCTTTCCTTCCCTCCCTTCGTCCCTCCCTCCCTTCCATCTCTATCCACAGTCTTCCAATGGTGCTACATGGAAAAGGAATTAGTACCTTTCTCAGTTTCACATTCAGAGAAAAAGGGATTTATATCTTTTAGTCTAGATAATTGTGTCTAAGAAAACTGTTAAGTGATATAGTGATTGTAGTCTCTTTTGCCATCAGCCATAAGACCTATGGAAAACAGGGATTTTAACTACTTGAATACTTCTTCCTCACCAGTTCCCCTCTCCTCTGGGCCCCCAACCCTGCCCTTATTGAACTCTATGATAAAAACTGAGGTTTAGTAAAGGGAATTTTAATGTAATTTTAATAAGCGAGGAACAGAATTCTAGATCCGGTGTCAGAAGACAGAAGTTCAAACCCTGGTTTTGCTGGTCATTATCTGTGACCCTGATGAAGTTATTTAGCTTCTTGAGGACCCAAGTCCTGCTCTAAATCTAGGCTCCGGGGAATGGCAACAATAATAACAACAATAATAATCAACAGAGACTCTTCTAACAACAAAGTGTCACTGTAAACAGACTGCTTCCTTTTTCCTTGGAACACACCTGCGCCCTCTGCTGTTCAGCCTCTACACTGAAACTGTAAAGAAGCAGGATGGAACCTAGATGGGAGCACTGAGGGAGAAGCACCTTGGAGAACTCTCTCTACAAGAGATCTCCACCAGCCCCCTGCTAAGCCAGAAATCCAGTTCACACTGGCCCCAGTGCTACTGGGGCAAACATTCTTCTCCTTCTGGAAGGTGAAGAAGCTCCAAGTTTATTTAATCTTTTCTAGGCAACTTATTTTATTGCATTTTTAATTTCCTCTCTTGCATTAACATGACCCTTCTCACTGGCTTCCCACGCCTGGTGCTTAATTACTTATCATTAGCAATGTACATGGGGGCCTTACTGCATATTTATAAATGTGATCATTAGTACATGGAAAGACAAAGACTTCTTTAAGACAGTCATTAGTTATTCTGTTTTCATGGAAATGTTCATTAGGAGAAACTACCCACCTGGTTAAATAATTATAATTAAGAATTGGTAATCTCCTTTGCATTTTTAACTTGATCTTCTGTCTGTGCTTGTGAAGCTGAAACAGTCTTATTTGGCTACTCTTCGTTCTCACACGGAATTGTCAAGCACTTGAAAAATCTGTTTGGAAACTATAGGTAGTGAGTGATTTATTGGAAAAAAATGTATTGCATGCAATTATTTGTAAACCCATTAAGCAGACCCTGGAAGTAAGTGATTATATAAGCCAACACTTCAGCAAATGGAGCGAAGATCATGTCAATGTGGGTTCAATTTAATTCAATTCAATAAACCTTCATAAAACAGCTCTAGTTTGTAAGATATAGTAAAGCTGGGTTTATTTTCTGCCCTTTCCTGCAGCAGGTGTTGAGATTTCCAGAATTTTCATCTGACTTTGGCCAATTCTTCTGTTGCCCATCAGCATAAAGATGGCTGGCCTGGATATTTACTGTGTCACCTTAGTTGAGTCACATACATATTTTTGAGCCTCAGGTCCTTCATTTGTTAAAAAGAGAGAGAGAGAGAGAGAGAGAGAGAGAGAGAGAGAGAGAGAGAGAGAGAGAGAGAGAGAGAGAGAGAGAGAGAGAGAGAGAGGGAGGGAGGGAGGGAGGGAGGGAGGGAGGGAGGGAGGGAGAGAGAGGGAGAATGTGTGTGTAAAAAAGGAGACAGACAAATATATTTATACATATATAAATGGAGAGAATGTGTATGTGAAAAAAGGAGACAAACATAAATATATATTTACACACATATATAAATGGAGAGAGAGAAGAGGGAGAGGCAGAGACAGAGAGAAATAGAATAAGAGAGAGAAAAGAGAATTGGGGGGGGGAGAGAGAGAGAGAGAGAGAGAGAGAGAGAGAGAGAGAGAGAGAGAGAGAGAGAGAGAGAGAGAGAGAGAGAGAGAGAGAGAGAGAGAAAGAGAAAGGAGGGGAAGGACATCGGAGCGCATAATTTGGTGGGTCATTTTCGGCTCTAAATTTATGATTCCATGACCCTTCCTTGGGACAAACATCAAGACATGGCCCTGATTTTATAGTGTTCTGACTCTAGAGGGAGTCACAATAGTCCAGACTGCTGAGAAAGAGAGCCCCATGACTCGTGGTCCTGCCAAGGCTTTTTTACATGAGGGTTTCATGAAAACCTTTGGAATTACAAGGAGACACTTGTAAGCGTGCACCCGCCCAGGCGATAGCCGTAGAAGAAAGCAAGCCGAGTCACTGGGCTACCCCTTGCCCCCAGGATGGTTGGTGCTGCCGTGGTCCCCACAGGATGATAATCCACCAGCGATAAACCACAACTGTGTGCAAACCTGGGCGGGGGCATAAATATCATCTGTAAACAATTAGGCAGCTCCCGCTCACTCCAGCTCAGTTTTGAGAAGCTAAGGAAGTCTGCAATCAGTTATATCTCCAATTACCATAAAAATATATTAGCCATTCATTCATTTATTAATGATTCATCAGTTAACCACACATAATGAGCAAATAATTAGCCGTGCTGTATGGTTGCCAAAATTGAAGAAGTGTTGGCATTTTAAAGATGAAAGGTTGCATTTATGCAAAAGTCTGGTGATGATAAAGTTAATATGGAAGATAATTATAAAAGTGGCTGTCCTACATTACAGGCGGTCCCACAAAACTTGCCTAATTGAACTGAAATTAATATTCTTCCAAAGTATGCATGTTACCGCACACTGCCTGCTGGATTTCACTGGGAGATCTCCCTTTAGTAAGGTACACAGCACAATACAAGTTAATAAAATGCCAGACAGCAAGACTGTGTTCATTGTTTGCTCGATGCAGGGCCTCATGGAAAACAATAAATTGCATTCATGTCAGCTGAGGCCCATCCCTTTGCTAATTATCGTTTGGTGCTGAAATGACTTCTGTGAAATTGGGAGCATGAAGAAACATCCAGCCTTACAAGGAAGGCTTTTCAGACTTTAGCAGTAAATGGGAGATAGGCCTCAGGCACACAGATGTTAAAACAGTGAATTCCCCTACAGATTACACTAATGGAAACCCTGTCAGGGAAAGTCAAATCCGGGGTCTGTGGTCAAAATCTAATTAAGGTTTCTGTACTTAAAAGGAATATGAACACCCAGAGGCAGGGAAGAATGTATAAGAAACTCACTTGTTTGTAAAATTGTTTGTGTGAATAGTAACTACCATTGAGCGATTACCTACGAGGTAACACCTGTTCCTTGCCCGGCGCCACCTCCTTGGCCACATTTAATCATCTTGGGTTATTTCAGAGGTCAGCCAGCTTTGGCTTGGCTCATAGCGCGCCGCCCTTTGACCTTGAGGTCTTTGCATGGGCCTGGGATGAAAATGAGGGTTTCAGGCTTGGCCTGGGATCCCCCAAGATGCTTTCTGGGACTCCATTAAAACCATCCCCCAATCCCCCGGGCCAAAGAGGGCCATCCGAAAGGAAGGACTCCTCCTCATTCATTCCCAGTTTGGGGAAGGCCTGGGCCCTTTTTGTGGGGAAACAAAGGGTCTTCTGCCTGGTGCTGGCTTGGGGATCCTGCCGAGAGCATCTCTTGGAGCCCGCACAGCTGCAGTGTGTGCTCATGGCCTGTTTTATAATAGAGGAAATGAATTTATAATGCTGCAGTCTCTTCATTTGCACCAAGCACAAATTTCCCCTTAAATACTTAAAAACACCACTCAGCACTGGATATACCTTAAATTTCAAATAAATGAAATCTTAATCCAGCATGTTGCTGAGGCTGAGTTGTTATTAAAGAAATAAATTTGAAACAGCAAGCGGTTTGAGGATTTTTGAATTTAATTATTTAAATCTACTTAGGGTAACTCTTGTGCACTATTTCAGTTTCCCATTGAGAACATGATTTCTGGGAAAGGTATCCCACCCAGGGCCTGGGCAATATTAACTTTCACAGACAACTGTGGACTCGGCCGTGGAGACAGACCCAAAAAAAAGGCATTAGAGAGAAACTGGGGGACGTTTATTTTCCTGTAAAATTCAACAGAAGGATGGTAGTCAGTAACACAGGACAAGCCTTTTCGGAGGTTTGAGGGAGTAAACTCCCCTTGCTGTTCACAAGGCATTGGACAAATGTTCTGTTCAAATGGAAGTCTCTCCCAAGTCTTCAGGGAGCGAAAAGCGGGTGGCATATTTCACTTAGCAATTTTAAGGGGTAACAGGAAAGGGAAATCAGTCCAGGAGCGATGTAACCTACAGAATTAAAATGGCAAGCCACTTCTTTAGGGTGCTGGGGATTGTTATTCCATCTGGCAAATGGTGGGAGGGGGCTTCTGTTGCCTCATTGGGAATGGATGTTGGGCTGTGAATGCTCAAAAGGGTCAGGGGTATGCATGCATCTGTTGGCAGTGACCCCCACTCTCGTGGATGACCAAAGTACTTGCCAGATTGAATCTACGTTGACATTTCTGTCTGGTTCTCAGCCCTAATAACATTGCCTTTGGAGGGTGGGAAGGAAGAGAAGGAGAAAGGGGCGAGGAAGAAGACATCCATGTTTATGATGGCAACCCTTTCTGAAATGTGGATGCTGACTATGAGGGCAGACGACTGCTTTCCGAAGAATATCTTGGCAGCCTGGCGGATGACGTACCATAGAGTAGAGCATCCAATTAGGAGACTGTTGCAATAGTCCAGGTAAGAAGGGATGAGGGCCAATTTTCAGAATAATATGGACCCATTTTGGAACCCAAAGGGGTTTAAAGGGAATCAGTTGCCAGAAATATTGCGAGATTCTTATTATAACTTGGTGTCATCTATACCTTTAGACCTTGAGGAAAGAATTATAGAGAAATTCTATAGTTAGGAAGTTCAACACCTTCCTTCTCTGGGCTTGTCATCTGATATTGGTTATTAATCAGAACTGCCCAAGGGAACTTCCCTACTTCCTTATACCCCATGTAGGTAAGAAGATATTGACTTGGAGTTCTTTCCATATCTATAGTTTCATCTTTTTTTTTTTTTTGCTTAATAGAAAATATACTTGGAAACCAAAAGAGTTTTAAGAAGAAAAAACAGCAGATCTCAGTGTGGGGCCCAGCCTCAACCTTGGCTTCATACCCAATAAATGAAAAGAACAGAGAAATTGCATAATTCACACTGTTCAGAGACTTGACATTGAATAAGTTTTGTGCTCTCTAGAACAGAAGAAATGCCTCTTGAAACCCATGACTCCCAAAGGGCTCAGCTCAAGTGTCACCTTAAGCCTTTCCTGACTCTTCCAGTTTGGGGTGTCCCTCTTCTTCTCCCTCCCCCCAATTCCCCTTCTTTAACTGGGTAATTATTTAGTATTTAGCTTCATTTGCCTTTCTGTGAATATGTTATATCAACCTCTTTCTCTGCCAAAGAATGCTCTCTTTTGTATTTGTACCCCCAGTCCCTCGCATGGTACTGGGCCCTTAGAAGGCTTTTAAATGAGGGCCTGGGACTGACTGATGGGTTCATTTGCCAGAAGTTGGAGTAAAGGAAATGGGGTCAAGAGATTAGAGCAGTGGGCTGGTCATTGGGAGCCCTTCCTTTCTAATACAACCTCATGGACTTTTGGGTAATTTCCTTCAAATCCTGCATGGATTGTTTCTCCATTTTTTAAAAAAGGAATACTTGTGTATATCACACCTATTTATAAAGTGATTGGAGGCAATTCGGGGGTTAATACATGCAAAGCATTTTGAGTCCCTAGATGCAATATAAGTACAAATTATTAATGCTGAACTGTTATTTTATTAAGTACTGTAATAATAAACCAGAGTCTTCAGCAGCCAATTACATTTCCTCATGTAGTTGGTGACATTTAGATTCCTTTGTTAGGCAGATGGTGCAATATTGCACCTTTTGAAAAAGTAGGCATTTGGGGAAGGAAATTAATTCAGAACTATTTATAATACAACAAGACACTGGGCTTCTTAATAAGTAAATTTGTACCATTTTCCCAAGCAAAATCACAGCTGACCCAGCCTTCAAATGAATTCTTTGTAATTCTCTAGTTCTCAAGTAGAACTTTTCACTTTGGGCAATAGATTTAGTGGGTGATTATCTTCACCTCTTACAGTTCTTCCTCTCTCCTTTATTGCTTGCCTTGTAGATTGTCCTTAGCCAATTTCAGATTCCCCTCTTCTCCATAGCACTCTCCTCAGGTAAGTCTCTCTGTCATCTCCTCCTTGGGTTTTTTTTTTTCCTTCTGTAATCATCCTGGTAGGCATGGAGAGATTCTAGGACTACCAGACCATAGGATCAGAGCATTAGAGATAGAAGGGCCTCAGAAGTTATCTAGCCCAACCCTTTCATTGCTGGAGGTCACATAGGCATGAGAAGAGGAATTTTAATCTTAGTTCTCTCACTCTAGAACCAGAGTTCTCTCTATTGTGCCTCCAATGATGTCTGTTCACATCCTACATCCCTACTCAATTTAACTCTACTGTCCCCTCAAACCACTTTTAAGCCCAATTGTGCCTTATTGAAGATTGTAGTGTAGTTTCTAGCAGCTGAAATTTGAATTAACTCCTTGTTGTGACTTTCTTATAGGACCTAGAAAATGTCTTCATCTTCTCTATGCAATCTGATTCCCCACCCCACATTCTCCTCCACAATCAGGCTGGTTTCACTGCCTCATCAATTGTCCTCCATCCTTTTGCTCAGGCTCTTCTCCTTATCTGGAATGTCCTCCTCTCCCTCTCTGTTCTTCATCCATCTCTATCTTGATCATCCTTCAAAGCCTATTTTTTTTTCACAAAGACTTTTCTGACTCCTTTTGCTTTTATCTATTTCCTTTTCCTCTGAGGTATCACAGTCCTTGCCCACTAAATTCAGCCCTTGGCTACCTCCAATTTTGCATTTCTCACTGTTGCTTCCAATGGGTAAGTCCTAACCCTCCAATTAAGCGATAAGATCCTTCCTTCTCACCCTTCCCTACCCCTCACCCTCACTGCCTTATCCCTTTGCACGGAGCATAGACCTGCCATCATTATTTGGTGATTAATGGATAACCAGGCCAGGTTAGCTAAAACTGGAAATGAGGATTTCCAGTTTTAACTCTAAACTCTAGAAATATCTAAACTCTAGAAAAATCTAGAAAAAACTCTAGAAATAAAACTCTAGAAATGAGGATACTGCCTTCAGATACCAGCCTTCAGGGGAAGAGGGACTCCTGTTACTACAGCAATCTGCTCATGCAGTATAGAGTTGTAGAACCTTTGGAGATTTCACTGGTACAGACCTCAGCAGATGTATTACAGGTGCACTTGGGTTAATGTCTCTAAATAGGGAACAAGGATTAACAAATTCATTAGGAAGGGTGCTTTATTCATTATTGTGAGAGATAATTATTTGTTAACTTAGGTAAGACCCTTTGCCTTGCTGGAAACTGTCATTCTGTGAAAATATTGATGGGAGCAGGGTGCCTTGCTAGGCAACATAAGAATTGGTCATTCACACATCGTGAAATTTAAGCACATTGTCTATTACTAACAAAAAACAACCAATCTAATTGGAGTATGTAGGTGGTGAGTGGCTAGAGCTGGGAGCCTGAAGTCAGGGACTCCAGAATTCAAATCTGGCCTCAGGTGTTTACTAACTCTGCCATTCCAGGCAAGTCACCTAACTTCATGCAGTCTCAGTTTCCCCAACTATAAAATGGTGATGATAACAATATCTATTGCTGTGTTTTTAAAGATCAAATGAGATGATATTTGTAAAGCACTTAGCACAGTGCCTGGCATATGGAAGATATTTAATAAATTCTCCTTTCCTTCCTTCCTTCCTTCCTTCCTTCCTTCCTTCCTTCCTTCCTTCCTTCCTTCCTTCCTTCCTTCCTTCCTTCCTTCCTTCCTTCCTTCCTTCCTTCCTTCCTTCCTTCCTTCCTTCCTCCCTCCCTCCCTTCCTCCCTTCCTCCCCTTCCTTCCTCCCTCCCTCCCTTCCTTCCTTCCTCCCTCCTTCCCTCCCTCCCTCCCCTCCCTCCCTCCCCTCCCTCCCTCCCTCCCTTCCTTCCTTCCTTCCTTCCTTCCTTCCTTCCTTCCTTCCTTCCTTCCTTCCTTCCTTCCTTCCTTCCTTCCTTCCTTCCTTCCTTCCTTCCTTCCTTCCTTCCTTCCTTCCCTTCTTTCCTTCCTTCCTCCCTTTCTCCCTTCCTCCCTTCCTCCCTTCCTTCCTCCCTCACAGCCTGCCAATTCAAACCAATGGTTATAATTGGCCACAGAGATCTAAGCACTACCCTAAAAGATTCATTTGCTAATAGATGTTCTCCATCTACTGACTATACATTTAAGTCTTCTTTGATATTTGAAGATGTGCCCACTGCTGATAATATTGTTATTTAGGGTCTATAGGCATGACTGGGTTTGAAAAAGTAGGACTCCCTTCTATGGTATATACATTATAATTTCTGTTCATGACCCAGGCAGATATTAGGCTTGTCCTTGGTGCTCCATTTCTTTGCCTTGCAGATCTCCTGGCCTCCTTGACTCAAACTGAGGGACTCCATTCTGGATATGGTGCTTCATGATTCTTCTGCATCCTTGTCCACATCATATGCCATCATATCCTCAGTGTCTGATCTTCTACTGCAGGTGCTTGTGGTCACTCACATTCAGTTCTCCAAACAACTTCCAGTTGCTTGGGCATTTTGCTGCTGTTCAAAATTCATCCTTTATAAGAATAGCCAATGTCAGTTATGATCATTCAGCTCTGACTGATAATGAACAAAGTCATCTGCAGTGTAAATAATAACTGGATCATGGGTTTAGAGCTGAAAAGTCATCAAGTCCAACCTCCTTATTTTATGGATAAGGAAACAGAGGCCCATCAAGGCCTCCATCATGAGTGACTTGCTCAAGGTCACATAAGTAGTGTATAAGAGGGAAAGATCAGAAGCAATGGAAAGATTGAATTTGAAAGACTGCCTCAGGAGAAGAGGAGATGGAACTTCTGATCTTTCCCTCTTATATAGTAGTCAAAGGTAGAACTGGAATTTGAACCCATTTGACTCAAATACAGAGGGCTCTGTTCATGATGCTCTGTAGTCTGCTCAAAAATCCAAATAGGTTAAAATACTAATGACTAGCATTTAGGTAACCCTTCAAAGTTTGCAAAGCACCCCTCTTTTCATCCTCACATCAACCCCATGAGCTAAATGATATTATTATTCCTGTTTTACATTGAGGAAACTGAAGGGAAATGACTTGCTCAGGGTCACATTGATAGAAGTATCTGAGGCTGGATTTAAATTCAGGATTTCCTGACTCAAGCTCCAGCACAACCTAGTTGCCATGGTATGGAGGTGCTCTACTAGATGCTGGGGATACAAAGACAAAAAGGACAACTGGGTTCTGCTTGTCTTCAAGGACTTTACATTCTATAAGACTAACACATTTGATGCCTTTAACACAATGTGTAATGTTTGGTACTGAAATGAATGGATCCCACATATGCTTCTTAACCAGAGTGATGATATTATTTTTGGGGGGTTGAGGCAAAGGAACATAGACTTGTGGTTTCATCTATATGTTGTCCCATTTGGGATTTTCTTGCCAAAGATACTGGAGTGGTTTGTCATTTCCTTCTCCAGGGAATTAGGGCAAAGAGAGGTTAAGTGATTTGTCCAAGGTCACACAACTAGTAAGTGTCTGAGGCTAGATTTGAATTCAGGTCTTCCTTACTCAAGGCACAGTGCTCTATCCACTGAACCACCTATTGCATCATATGTAGGAATTATCCCCCCACTGAAGCAGATGGGGAAGAGATTTGTAAAGAGATTTTTTTAAAAATGGTTTTTATTATCATGCAAGACACATCTCCATCTTGGTCACACACAAAACCCAAACCCCAAATAAAACCATAAATACACTGATGCCAAAGATAGTCTGCTTTGAGCCACATCCAACAGTTCTTTCTCTGGAGGTGAAGAACATTCTTCATCATAAGTCTTTCAGGATCATCCTGGATCATTGCATTGCTGGGAGTAGCCAAGTTTTGACAGTTGGTCATTGTATAATATTGCTGTCATTGTGTACAATATTTCCCTGGTTCTACTTATTAACTCGAGATACCTAGAGGGTCCTAAAAGATTTAAGAGATTTGTTCCTGGTCATACAGACAGAATCATGGAGTTACTACTTTGGGGAATCATTTGATTTTTCTGTCCCTCTATTTTCTCATCTATAAAATGAGAGAGTTAGACCAGATGAACCTTTGAGGTCCTTTTCATCTTGAGTTCCGTGACTCTCTATGTGTAGGAGGCAGGCTTTATTTATTTATTTATTCATTTATTTATTTGTTTGTTTGCTTATTTATTTGTTTATTTATTTAATCCCTTACCTTCTGTCTTGGAATCAATACTGTGTATTGGTTCCAAGGCAGAAGAGTGGTAAGGGCTAGGCAGTGGTGGTTAAGTGACTTACCCAGGGTTGGTAAACTCGGAGGTTTGCATTTACTTCAGATGTTCCAGATTGGAACCCATTAAATTCCTGTCTATACAAGATGATCTATTTGTGGAGTCACTTTTTATCCTCCATTAATTCCAAATCCACCTCTATTTTCAGTTGTCCCTTTATATGGTGTCTTTCCCCATTAGAATACAACCTCCTTGAGGGCAGGGACTATCTTGTTTGATTTTTGTATCTTCAGTGCTTGAAACATAGTAAGAACTTAAGAAAATTCTCTTTTCTCTCTTTCTTTCTCCCCTCCCCTCTGCTCTCATCTCCTCTCTTCTCCCTTCTCTTTCCCTCCCCTCTACCCTCCCTTTCCTCCCCTCTTCCTTTCTTTTCCCTCTCTTCCCCTTCTCTCCTCCCTTTCCCTTTCTTTCCCTTCTCCCCTTCCTTTCTTCCCCTTCTCTCCTCCCTTTCCCTTTCTTCCCCTTCTCCCCTACCTTTCCCTCTCTTCCCCTTCTCCCCTTCCTTTCTTCCCCTTCTCCCCTCCCTTTCCCTTTCTTCCCCTTCTCCCCTCCCTTTCCCTTTCTTCCCCTTCTCCCCTCCCTTTCCCTTTCTTCCCCTTCTCCCCTCCCTTTCCCTTTCTTCCCCTTCTCCCCTCCCTTTCCCTTTCTTCCCCTTCTCCCCTCCCTTTCCCTTTCTTCCCCTTCTCCCCTCCCTTTCCCTTTCTTCCTCTTCTCCCCTACCTTTCCCTCTCTTCCCCTTCTCCCCTCCCTCCTTTTCCCTCTCCTCTCCTTTCTTCTTCATTCCTTTCTTCCCAACTACTCTTCTTTACTCCCTTCTCTCCCTTCCCACACTACTTCAGAGAATCACCTTTGCGGTATACCTGGAAACAGAACATTGAGTTTGAAAGTACAAGGAGGGACTTTTTGAATCCAGATACTATTCAGAAATGCAGTAAAAACCTGAATGGAGTAACGGTCAATGTTTGCCAGTCATAGGCCTGTCCCAGCCCAAATTAGAGTGTCATCTTGTTCTTGTAGCAAGTGTCTGGTAGGCAGAGCACCTGGTTCAAATTAAGACCGACAAGAGTTAGTGGAAGTCGTGTCTAACCCTAAATAAGGCTGAATATGTCTGAATCTACAGAAAAATGTCCACATTTCTAAACTGATGAAAGAAAGCCTTCTAGGGGTCTCTTTTCCCTGCCCAAGTCCCTGCCCCTTCTTTACTAGCTAGCTGACCTTGAAAAAGCCTTCTCTTTCCTCTTCTCCCTATTTCTCCAACTGGCTAGTAGGTCTCTTTAAGGCACGGTGCAGTCTTCCCATCTTGTTTCCATTAAGAATGGGCCAGCTCCCAACGTGATTCACTCAGCAGCCCTGCCCAGATGAGAAATCAGTCCTGCCTTTTACTGAGCCCAGATTCTGTGTCGAGCTAGGACTCAGACATGGACACAAAGAGGAAGCAGTTTCCCCATTTGCCAGGAGGCCGGGATAGGGAGCCGGCCGAGCGGTCCCAGACCGATTTTGAGCTTGGAACCCGATGAATTGGGTCCATCCAGTTGAGAGTCAGAGAGAAGAGTCCGGAAGAGGCTTTCTCCTCTGGGATTCTGTGTGGCAATATTTCTGCTCTGTGTTTTCTTTAACCCAAGTCTCGTAAATCCATTTGAGACAAATTAGATTAGTAATGGGAACCAACAGCTATGGAGTGGCCACCCTCATATTAAGCTAATTTACTGTCTGGCTCTGTGTGTTTGTATTTATTTCTGGTACTGTCTGGATGGGGGTCTATTCTAGGGAAAGAACCCTCATGTTCATCTAACTAAAATTCAATCTCCATTTCACCTCCCACCCCATCCATTCCCAAACAATTCAACTTGTTTAACCATCTTTTTTTGAAAATTCCTTAATAATTGTCATTGTGCAGCAGTTTTTTTCAGTTGTATCCAACCTTCTGTGACCCCATTTGGGATTTTCTTGGCATGTTTGGCCATTTCCTTTTCCAGTTTATTTTACAGATGAGGAACTGAGGTCAGCAGGGTTAAGTGACTTGTCTAGGGTCACATAGCTAGTAAATGTCTGAGGCCAGATTTGAATTTAGGAAGAGGTGTTTCCTTGATTCCAGGGCTGGCACTCTATCCAGTGAGCTACCTAGAGGCCTTTCATTAAGAGTTGCTATTCAGGGGGTAGCTGGGTGGCTCAGTGGATTGGGTGTCAGGCCCAGAGAGGGGAGGTCCTGGGTTCAAATCTGGCCTCAGACACTTCCTAGCTGTGTGACCCTGGGCAAGTCACTTAAGCTGACCCTTACCACTCTTTTGCCTTAGAACCAATACCCAGTATTGATTCTAAGATGGAAGGTAAGGGCTTTAACAATAATAAAAAAAGAGTTTCTGTCCACAAAAACTAATAAATAACTCCCTTCCATCCTTTTGAGGGCTAAATGAGGGGCTCAAATATCCTGGCCCCACATGCAAATATAAGCTGTTCATCCTATGGGTGTGAGCAAGTGTTTTGAGCTGTGGTCTCTGATAGCTATTGTCAAATATAGAGGGCAACTCAAACTTGGAGAGGCCCAGGGATCTTGGTAAAGACAGTGCCTTCTTACCTCTGCCAGGAAGCCTTCCACATTATACACCCCAGCAGAAAGAGGTCTGTTGTGTTTTGTAAGCGATTATCAAGGGTGTATAATATTTGAGGTCCTCTGCTGGGCACTTGGGATAGAAAGATAAAAAATAATAAGGAAAACAGCCCAGCCAGTCCCTGCCCTCCAGGAGCTTATATTTTACCAAGGTGGTTAGTGAGGGAAGCAAAGTTGTACAAAGAAGTCAATGCAAAAATGTCAGTCCTGTTGGAGGACCTCAGAAAGTGGACTCATCAGGGAGTCAACAGAGAAGCAGCCCCTGAGCCAAAGAGGTCTTGGTTCAAGTAGCAGCTGGGTTCACAGTGAATCCCTGCTACACCAGGGTGATGGCTGTGTGGGTGGGGAGAAGGAATGTACCTGAGAGACTGAAGGAAAGGATGGAATTTGGTCAAAGGGCATGGATGAGTTCAGAGGGAGTGAGGAGAAAAAAGGACACAGAAATTAAGAATAATAGCTCACATTTATATAGTGTTTACTATTTGTCAGGTACTTTACAATTACTCTCTCATTTGATAACACCCCTCAGAGGTAAATGCTATTAGTATCCCCTTTTTTACATATGGGGAAACTGAGGCAAAAAATGGCTTGTCTAGGATCACCCAGGTAGTGTCAGGGATTGAATTTGAACTTGGATCTTCCTGACTCCAGGCTCAGCACTTTACCCACTGCCCAAGCTAGGCTGAGAACCTTGGTGACTGGGAGGACAAAGGTGTCATCTACAGAGAAGTTTTAGAGAGGGAGAATCTGAGGGGAGGGGGAAGATAATGAATTATTCTGGACATGTTGAATTTGTGATATCCACAAGGCAATTGGGGTTGTGAGCCTGGAGTTTAGTCGAGAGTCTAGGAGTGGCCATAGAGCTTTAGGAATATGGTAAATGGGCACATGGGAGTTGATGAGGTCATTAAAGGAGCCAGCATAAAGGGAAAAGAGAATGTGCATGTAAAATATATATATTTTAAAAACAGGGTAATGTAGGGGGAAGGCACCAGCAACTGGGGTATAGAAAAAGCCCTTAACTGTAGAAGCTCAACTTCTAGCCAAGCTTTGAAGGAAATGAAGGATTCTCAGGGAGGAGGAAAGAAGGCATTCAGACATGAGGTAAAGGTACAGAGCTGGGAAGTAGAGTATTGTGTGCAAGAAATAGCTAGGAGGCTGGACTGAAGAGTAAAATAGAGGGAGCTATATATTGTGAAGTGAGGTTGGAGTGAGACCATGAAGTGTTTTGAAGGAAACAAGGAGAAACTATCTTCCTTTTACAGATGGGGAAACTGAGGCTGAGAGGTCAAGCATCAAGGATTCAAACAAAGATCTTCTGACTCCAGACCTTTGGGCTTACACAGAAGTGGCATTTACAGTAAGGCCAACCTCCAGAAGCTACATCAGCTTCCCCATGCATGCTGTTAGCTTCTCTCTGCTCCCTCAGAGTCTTCTCTTCCCTGCTTTCCTGGTTAACATTTTCTTTTCTAACCCTTGGTATCTGTGGCTGGGATCCACTTTCCCTTTCCTGCCTGCTTTTTGTCTCTGAGCCCCCTCAGAACCACTCCTGACCTGAGAATCAGCCCCCTTTCCTCACTATCCTGGAGCTGCTTCTCCTCTCTCTCTCCTTGCCCCCACCTTCCCCTCAGCCTCTTCTTTTCCCAGAAAGGCCTGGTCCTTGGCCCTGGTTTGTAGATCCTGGCTAAAGAAACTTCAGAATGCCCACCTCAGGGAGAGGGAGCAGCAACTGTGGCTCAGTGGTCTTGGGAGGGGCCCAGCGGCCCAGGAGGAACACTGGGGTCCTTGTGTTAAGCACATGTAGAACTGTGCTCCCAGAGCTACAACCCCACAAGCTATTGCTGTTGGATGGGTCTCCCAGGAGTGGAGGAATTTTTCTTTGTAAAGAAAGACAGAATCTTTATAAAACCACCACTCTTCTGAAAGAGGCTTTATGGTCTATGGGGAATAGGCACCATGGCCCCAGTGGAGCAGGAGGACCCAGGAAAATCTATCAGTCAGCATTTATAACATGACTATTGTGTGTCAGGCAGGTAACTAAATATCACTGTAAAATGATTTTATTCTGAAGGGTAGATTGTGGGAGAAGGAAGAGGATCACATTCCCCACCCCCCCTTCACTCCCTTCCTTCTTCCTTCCCTCCTTTCCTCCCTTATCTTCATCTCACCTTTCCTTCCTTCCTTCCTTCCTTCCTTCCTTCCTTCCTTCCTTCCTTCCTTCCTTCCTTCCTTCCTTCCTTCCTTCCTTCCTTCCTTCCTTCCTTCCTTCCTTCCTTCCTTCCTTCCTTCCTTCCTTCCTTCCTTCCTTCCTTCCTTCCTTCCTTCCTTCCTTCCTTCCTTCCTTCCTTCCTTCCCTCCCTAATATCCAGACTTTGGCCACCTCTCTGCCATAGTCTTTGTAGCAGCCTAGGCTCCATCCCCCACCTCCCCATGCTGTGCTGGAGACAGTTGGAGGTAGAAGGTGCCTGTGGCTGTTTCTGCCAACCCCAAATGCCAGCAGCTGCACAGTCCCAGGGATAATTGCTCATATCTGTTTCTTCTCTTTTCCAGGGCTCAGTGAGTGTTCCAGGAACTGACTTTCCATAGTATGATGACCTGCAAAAGCAGCCCTTCCATTTACATTTCAAACTCCAAGTCAGCCGTGGCCGAGTCTGAACTAGAGCGGTACAGGATAATGGGTCAAATGTAATTAGCAGGCCAAATAACTGTATGGTCCAGGCTGATTTATTTTGTGCCCATCAGATTCCAAGAACCCGAGTGCTTAAAGGCAACCAAACAATCAGTCTATTGTAGAGAAACCAACCCCAGCTCGCTCAAAAATCAATTGCCCCGTAAGGCAAGGGCAGCCCTGTGCCCCTAAACAGATGGGCTTGAAAATCCACCTCTCCCCCCGCCCAAAAAAGAACCTCCCTCTTCATAACGCGCCGACTTGTTAAATTATGAACCGGATCCAGGAACGGAGCAAACGGAGGACCCGAAAGGGGATGGAGTCAGCTCTACGCTGGCTAGTCTTTCTCCCACTCGTCCTTTTCCTTTAAAAAAAAAAAAGCTACCCTTCCGTTTCCATCGGTGCTAGCGTCTCTGCAGCAATGCAACCATTCACAATTTGCAGTTCAGTGTGTTACTTTAATTAGTATGAAAATTAAAGGGCAACGATGGGCCAACGCGAATGATTATGGAAATACATGGGCATCCCATGCAATCTTCGCATTTAATTAATCGTCCTGTAAACTGGATGGTGCACTTTCAGGCGGGGGCTGAGTCTAACAACTCCATTTGAAATAACCACTTAATACTTAACAGGATGTGGAGAACGCACCCTAGCATACCGGGGCTTCTCAAGTTTCACTGTCTGAAATTTTTCAAAGCTGACCCAAGTCAACCTTAAGAATGTTTAACACTCGGAGCCTGAACACAAGAAACTCTGTGATGAACAGACATTCAATTACATTTTTTAAAAGTGAGAAGCATTTTTTTTTTTGTAAAATAGCAGCTTTGGAAACTAATTGGCAGACGCCAAACTTGTGAGTCAAGGCCAAATCTAGCTGGGGCAGCTTTTACTACAGTAACGTTAGTCAAAAGAAAATGAGGAGAAAAAGGCATCTTTGTTTCCCAGTCAAATTAGCTGATTAAGAAATAAAACATCTTAACATGTTTTTTAAAATGCAGAATTAATTATTTATATGAAGAAAAAAAAATGAAAGCCAGGTTGGGTTGAATTGCACTTTGTGTGGGAATTGAATGGCACATAAATAGTAACCCTTTTGTGCCCGAGCTTGGCTTCTTTAAACAAAACTCCACATTAAGAGCACTATTCATTAAAAAAGAAATTCTTTTTGTACCGTAAGCACAAGTGAGAAATCATAAGGAACTTTCTGCATTCAGATTATTTTTTAAAAAATAAACAAATCAATCCTGTCTTTCAAAACCCAATTTTGGAGTTAGGGATGCTTGATTCCAAAACTTGCCCCTGCTAGGTCCTAGCTATGTGACTCTGGGCGAATCTCCTTACTTTTCTCAGCCTCAGCTTCCTAGTCTATAAAATGGGGATAATGATAATGATAGTGCTAACCTCGAATTAATTTGAAACTCAAGTAATGCATGTTTATACAAACTCTAAGAAACCATGCAAATGTCATTTATTATTCTTATTCGAATCATGATCAATGAACTTTAGATAGAAATAGTTCCAGGATGAGTTTCTATAATGCTTTTGATAATTTTTATGTTTAAAATTTGACAGATTGCTGGGCATATAGATGAAATTATAATTATTACTATGATTACTATTAGTTGTTATCACTTGACTAGTGTTATTGTAAGAAAAAAAAATCCCTTACCCACTCTAGTAGATGTGTCTTTAATTCACAAGTTTGGCAGCTGCCAATTAATTTCTGAACTGCTGTTTTACATGTTTCAAATTTGACAGAATAGAAAAACCAGTACAATAGGTCAAACACTAGCGATTAACAGGGAGGAAAAATGCCCACAAAACATCCAGCAACTTACTTTGCTATTTGATACAGTAACAAAGGGACTTATCTGGACCTGGGTTCAAAATCCATTTTTTTTTTCCAGTTATAGGGCAACTCAGTTTCCTCTCCTATAAAACAAGAGGATTAGACTGGAAGGTCTCTTAAGGGCTCTTCTGATTCAGAGTATAGGATTCTCCAGAACCCAGATCTTTGGATCAAGATGAGGCCAGAAGAAGGATTTGTAGCAGAATTTAAACAGAACTTCCTTCTTTATTTTTCTAATGGGTAAATTTGAACTCAGAAAGGCAAGGGCAGGACTAGTTCTTATTGAAAGGAAGTAAATGCCATCTTCTCCAACTTACTCTTCAGGTCCAGCCTTTTTTCTTTTTTCTTTTTCTGACAATGGACATTTGGTTGGGACCCTTGCAGAGAGCCTCGGTTGTTCAAGTCAAGTCCACAGGCATTTATTAAGCACCTACTATGTGCCAGGCACCACAATTACTGCCAACTAAGCATTTGTGAAAAAGCCTGCGTGATGTGAATAAACATCCCAATACCTGATTTTTGTGAGAGTTCACCCAATTCATGCTTGTCTCTATGCTAAGCCAAGTTTCTTTTATAGATGTCCATGGATGAAAAGCTGGTGAACACAGTCCCCTTGCTTAGTACCAGAATCAGTACTAAAAAAATGGGGAAAAAATCTTTTGGACATCTTCAGTATTTCTTCTAGTATCACCAATTTTCTTCGTTCTAAACAAGAAATCCAACAATCTATTAAAATGATTTGGCAAGAGATAAGGGTTGAGGCAAAGGGGGACAGATGAGTAGTGCTGGTATTGGAAACCGAAGTAAAATAAATGCTGATTTGTACCCATGTTTTTTTTTTTTCCTGAAAGCTAAAACATATGGCAGTACATATGGGAGGTGAATATGATTAGGTAGGCAGCAATCCTACTGTAGAACCAGGTGGTATAGGGCTTAGCTTTCTTACCCAAGAACAGCGCAACATTGGTACTGGCTGAAGAGTGCAGAATTTAACATCACAGGACTGGAGTTCAAATCCTGTCTCTACTCCTAGCTAGCTATATGACCTGGACCTATGTGACTTGGCTCCAAATTCAGTACTCTTTAAAATTTTTATTTATTTATTTTATATTTGTATATTATATTTATCTTATTTTAATTTAATTTATTTAATAAATTAAAAATAAAATTCTAAGACTTTATTTTGAATCCCGTCTCTCAGACTCCTATTTGCTTCTGGGTCCTCATCCATAAAATAGAAGTTGGTGTACATTTTTCCCTCTGAGAGTTCCAGTGCTCACTAGGGAGAGGATCTTATCATTATTAGGTGCAGTCTCTTCAAAAGAGCAGATTGCTAACTTTCTATGTGATGGTGCTCTGTGGTCTGCAAGTGCTTGCTCTCTCTCCCTGCTCAGAATTTTGTGTCTTTTAGCCTTGATTCTGAGCCTACAGATTTTGGGGTTCAAGCAATGTTACTCAGTGTAATGTGTAGACTGCCAGACTTGGATTTATAGAGATGAGAGTTCAGATCTTGCCTCTGAGGCTTATGAGCTATGTGACCCTGGACAAGCCATATCACTTCTATGAGTCTTAGTTTCCTCATCTGTATAATGGGGGTGATACTATCTATAGCACTTATTGTAATAGAATTGTGAATTCTAAAACAATGCCATTTGTTATCAAGATTTACAAAGGATGTCTCACTTGGAGCTCCAGTGCCTGACATCTAAGAAATGACTGTTGGAGTACAGGGCTTTTAGCTGCTATAATGGATAGAGCACCTAGTCTAGAGACATGAAGATCTGAGTTCAAATTCAACCTCAGACATTTATTTTAATTTTTATCTATCTATCTATCTATCTATCTATCTATCTATCTATCTATCTATCTATCTATCTATCTATCTGTCTGTCTGTCTGTCTGTCTGTCTGTCTGTCTGTCTGTCTGTCTATCTATCTACCCTTACTTTCCTTCTTAGAATTGATTCCAAGTCAGAAAAGCTGTAAAGGCTAGGCAATGGGGGTTAAGTGACTTACCCATCGTCTCACACATGGAAAGTGTCTGAGGCTAGATTTGAATCCAGGATCCCTCTAGATCTGGTTCTTAATCCACTCAGCCACTTGAGCCACTCAGACATTTATTTTCTAGCCTTATGACCATGGACTCCTGCATGCCTCAGTTTCCTAAAATGTAAAATGGGGATAATAATAGCATTTGCCACCCAGGTTATTGTGGGGATCAAATGAATTATTTATAAAGCATTTAGTACTGTGCCTGCCACATAGTAGGTGATTAATAAATGCTTATTCCCTTCTCTTCTCCCTACCCAAATGAACTACTTTAGGGATAAACTCATTCAATTTGATTTTCATCTCCCCACCTCTCATTGGAATTTCCTTTAGAATGTTTTTTATGAAACATCTTTCATTACTTTTGAAGCAGTCAACCGTCACCCAGGCTTCTGGACATGCCCATTTCTCCCATGGAGCCACCCTTAAAGGGGGCTCCTCAATAATGTCAGGTCTAGTTTTTGGATGAAAGTTAACAAACACTCATACATAATCCAATGCAAAGATCGTCAAAGCAAAATCCACAAGTTTTATTTTTTTTTCTTCTTCAAAGTGGCTTGGTGGGGAGAGCAGCAAGGGAATGAAATTTGGAGGAAGGAACTAAAACCACATCAGCTTGAAAGTAGTGCGCTTGGCGCATGGTTAATTCAAAGCTTGGCCTGTCGGAACAGTGGGTCAGTGTATGACTTCATTATGTGGCATGGGTAACATTGGCAACTCAGCATGCTGTGAGGAACTGTTCTTTGGTATTTCCTGACTGGTATGTGCAGTTGGGAGTTTAATTAGCATACTGGTAGTGTTCCTGCCCCCCCAAGGAAAAATGGTAAAGGGCTTTCTTTTTTTGCAAAAAATGTAAATACACACACAGACAAAGAAATTTCTTTCCTTTCTGTTTGTAGCTGTCTCCATTCGCTTTCTATGATTGTGTTTGGGGAAAATATAAAACTGGTGAGAGCCTTCAGCCATAAGACCCTGGGACCCCCACTCTGTCAAAGCTGTAGCTTTGGACCCAGTCAGTCAGTCTACTTATATAGGAGAGAAAAAAGGGGTTTAATGGGTTGTGAAAATCAGCCCTTTAGAAAATAGTATTATATCCTGACTACTTCCTGCCACACTGGTTTCATAAGGAAGTACCTAAACAATTCCCTTCGGAATAAGTTCCTACAGATTTTTATCAAGATCATCCTTTCAGGGGCAAAAGCAAAAAAACCTCTGAGATCCCTCCCCATGCCCCAGGGCAGAAGAAAAAGCAATTTTTGCTTTAAAGCTCTTTTGAAGGTTTTGCAAAGATCAGATGTATGTACGCCTATTTCGGTAGGCGTCCAAATTGAGATCACATGTCCATTGGAGTATTTGATAATATATATTCATATATGCATATGAACATGTTATATATATATATATATATCCTTCTTCTGTTTATCTGGTACCCAACATCATAATTAAGGACATTTTACTTTAGAAAATGGAAAGAGCCTTTTCAGTTTTGTCTAATTGGTAATTTAATTACATAGCTAATTAGGAGCATAGTGGGTGTTGGGACGACAATGGTTGTCTTTAACTGGAAATCCTCACCACTTACAAAACCATGACATTCTTCTATTGCTGAATACTTAAATAATGGATTAGCAAGTCAGTAAATACAACCCTGTAAAGGTAGACTGTTCCCATCTTCTGGAATTGGCAAAATTTATAATGTGAATCTGATCTATTCCACTAAGCAATTATCACTTAGCCCTTCCCTCTAGCTGGGGGGTCTCTTCCCCTTGTAGTCCCTGAGGGAATGCCTGGTGAATTTTTCAGTGCTGGAATTCCTTTGGATTGGGCTGGAGGAGGAGGTGGAGATACTTCTTGGAAGGAGTGTAATAATTGGAACAAAGAACTATGAGTCTTTAGCCTTGGCTAATTTCTCCATGTGTGGCCTCAGGCAAAGAGCTTTTTCACCTGCCTCAGTTTCTCTACATCTCTGGGACAGAATTCTGGGGCCCCTGAATGAAAGGCATTGAGTACAAAAAAAGAATAGAGCTAGGTTTAGTATTTAGTTGGGTTACTGGATGTCCCCATGGAAACAGTACAATCAGAGGCTAGGATCTCTAGGAAAGGGACCTCAGAGGCCAAGTCTGACCTAATTTTATAGAAGAGGAAACAGATTCAGAGAGATGAAGTGACTTGCTCAAGGTCATACAGGTGACTTTAAGTAGCAATAGCAATAGAATTTGAACTCATGTCTTCTAGTAATTGAGTGTTCTTCCCACTTTCATGATCCACTCCCAATTCTAAGGCTCTACTTTTGGATCCAATTCTTTTAAATCTATCTTATTTATTCACTTCATATTTATATGTACACTTATTGCTTCTCCCATTAGAGTATAAATTTGCAAAGGAGGGATTGTTTCCTATGATGAACTTCTGCTTCCAGAGTCTGGTATATCTATGTACTTAATACTTATTGATTAATTAGTTGGCATCTTCTATATTATGTTGCCTTCTAGCTTGAGATCATTTAGTCTAGCGTGTATTTGAACATGAATTCCATCTGTAATGTATCTGAAAGTGGTTGTTTAATCTTTTCTATAAGACCTTTGAGAACTCATCACTTCACCAGGAAGACCATTCCTCAATTGTAAAATGAAGATAATGATAGCACTTACCTCCCAGTGTTGTTGTGAAGATCAGATGAGATACTATTTATAAGACACTTACCACCATTATTGCCACATTGGTTTGCACTTAATAAATCTTTTCCTTCCTTCCTTCCTTCCTTCCTTCCTTCCTTCCTTCCTTCCTTCCTTCCTTCCTTCCTTCCTTCCTTCCTTCCTTCCTTCCTTCCTTCCTTCCTTCCTTCCTCCCTCCCTTCCTCCCTCCCTCCCTGTAAGTGAACAGAAAGAAGTATAAAAGAATTTTTTTGAGCTTCCATAGGAATAAGTGCATCAATCCTTGGGGAAGGTGGGCCCCTTAAAAGGAAATGATTGTTTGATGTTCATCATACAAAGAGCTTTCTTGGTTGTATTATTATGTTAAATCAAACATGTTCTTTTTAATGACCTTATTAGCTTGAATGCTTACAGAAGAATTAAAGATTCTTTTGCAAGGAACAAAATGTTTCAGGTCCTTAAATTCTCAGAGTTTTCCTTGGTAGGGGGAGATGTTATGAAAGATCATCTCTCCAAGGTCTTTACTATGATCTAGCTTGAGTCCAAGTCAATGAAGTGTTCTCTAGAAATACTTCTGTTTGAAGATGCTAGTGTGCTTACACCACGATCCAAGAACACTGCAGAATAAGTTAGAGAATTCAAGGATTGTTGTCTTGGTTTCCCTGGATAAGAGGGATCTGGAAAGTTATAAGACTTTTTCATGATTTACTAGTTAGTAAAGATCTGAGATGTGATTTGAACTCAGACACTTTGATTACAGATCTGCTTTGTCAAGCTACAAAATTATTGATCTTTTTATATCATTGTTATAATCATGTTATTGTAGACACAAATTTTGTTCTATATTTAAAGTCAGAGGTTCAAATGCCAGTTCTATCACTTAATATCTGGGTGAGCCTGGATTTGGAATCATACCCAAAGGGCTTTAAAAGATTGTATGTCCTTTGATCCAGCAAGATCACTACTGGGTTTGTACCACAAAGAGATAATGAAAGACATTTGTACAAAAATATTCATAGATGCCCCCTTTGTGGTGGCAAAAATTGGAAAATGAGGGCATGTCCCTCAATTGGGGATGGCTGAACAATTTGTGGTATCTGATGGTAATGGAATACTATTGTGCTGAAAGGAATGAAGAACTGGAAGAACCTCAATGAAGTGATGCAGAGTGAAATGAGCAGAACCAAGAGAACATTATACACAGAAACTGAAACATTATGGAACTATCCAATATAATGTACTTTACTACTAGTAGCAATGCAATAATCCAGGACATTCCTAAAGGACTTATGAGAAAGAATGCTATCCATATTGAAAGAAAGAATTATAGAAGTTGAAATGCAAAATATATACATATATATGTATATATATGACCGATCACTTATAAATATGAGTATATGAATTGGTGTTTTGGCTTTAAAAGATTGCTCTATAGCAAAAATGAATAATATGGAAATAGGTATCAAATGATAACTTTTTTTGGATCAAATATGTCTGATCAATGTTAAATCAATTATGCTCTGCTGAACAGCTCCATAAAGTTATATCTAAAATATTAAACTGTTCTTTTGTTTTGTCTTTTTTTAAACATTATTTTATTTGGTCATTTCCAAACATTATTCATTGGAGATGAATAACCCAGTGGAGATGAACCCAGTGGAATTGCTTGTTGGCTCTGGGAGAGAGGAAGAAAGAGGGGATGGAAAGAAAATGAATCATGGAAACATGGAAAAATATTTTTAAAATAAATAAATTAAAATTAAAAAAATATCTGTATGAGCCTGGGCAAAATTCTCTTTAGTCTCAGTTTCCTCAGTTGCAAAACAAAGATATATTAAATTCCCTTCAAGCTCTAAATCTTGGATCCTATAATTCCATTGACTTCTTTGGAATCTGTCTGCAAGGATCATCAAGAGACCCAAAAGGGTTAATGGTGAAAAACAAATCCAAGTGTTTAAATTCCCTCACCTTGAACAGCAAGCATCATCATTTGTCATGAGGGCACAGAAAACATTTCCAACTTGACAACTCCTCATCTCTGATTACAGTGCTTGCGTTGCACCACTGCACAGATGTCTGTGTGGAGTCAGTGAGTGTCAGAGGCTCCTGGAAATTGGGTGGGTGGGCAGGAGGCAGGTGGTGGCGACAGTGGGGAAGGGGGAAGGTTGTACAATAGCTCTAAATTTATAGCCCAAGTAATTTGCTTTCCACAAAGTGTCAACCCCTTGTAGACTGCCAAGGTATATTTTAGTAGGCTGCTTTGACAATCTTATTGACACAGATGGTGAGGTATGCCCATGGTTCCTGGGACCACTTTTGGCATTGTCTGAGACACTTCCAACCTTATCCCTTCATTTCTGACTTAGAGATATACAATTCTGGCAATTGAATTCAAGCTCCAGTTTAGCTCTTTGGCATGTTTTCTGGGACTGAAGACAGGTCGTCTTTCCCTAGGGATGAAGTTTAGGGTTTCTAATGAACTACAGATGTTTGGTTATAGGCAGTGAGGCTGACTGCAAGGTACCAAGTGCTGACCACAGGGAGAACCATTTAAGAAATGTTATAGTTAGACGTTTGTGTTTCACTCCCATCTCTGATTTTGGTCTTCAACAAGAAGCTTAAAAAAAAGTATGTGCAAATCTGACTTCAGAAGTTTCCCATCTGTGACCCTGGGCAAGTCACTTAACCCCCATTGTCAGAGCCTTTACTGCTCTTCTGCCTTGGAACCAATATACAGTATTGACTGTAAGATGGAAGGCAAAATGAGAGAGAGAGAGAGAGAGAGAGAGAGAGAGAGAGAGAGAGAGAGAGAGAGAGAGAGAGAGAGAGAGAGAGAGAGAGAGAGAAATCAGAAGTGTGATGAATGAAGACACTTGGTCTTTTGTTGCTATCTTAACATGACTTAAGATGATTTTGGTTTGTCTCTCTTCAGTTTTTGTCCTCCATCACCAATTATATATTGAACATTTCCAACTGGAGAGTCTATAGGCATCTCAAATGCAATATGTCCCAAAGGGAACTCAATATCTTTCCTTACAAAACTACTCCCTTTCCAAACTTTGCCACTTGTGTCCAGAGCACTACCATCTTTCTAGACACTCAAGTTCATAAACTCAGAGTCATCCTTGACTCTTCCCCCTTTGTTCTTCCAGTCATCTGACAACTCTTGTTAACACATCTCTTCATATCTCTCATAAGTCCCCTTATCTCTACCACATGATCAGTACTCTTGTTCAGGCCCCCAATCTCTCCACTCTTAAATTCATCCTTTACAATCTGCCAAATAGAGATTACTAAAGAGGTTTGATCATGTCATTTCCCTGGAAAATAAATTTTCATATCTAGGTCATACTTCCATTTTAAGCTTATTGGGGGTAAATAATGTGAGTTCTTGGACTAAGCCTACTTTTTGCCAAATTGCTTTTCAGTTTTCCCATCAGTTTATATAGAATAATGACCTATTTTAAGCCTAGTTGTCGGTATAATTAAACACTGTGCTCCTATTTGTGGTTGTTTCTGGTTCTTATATATATTAATCTTTAAAATTTTAGCCACTTCACCTTATTTTATGATTACAGCTTTGCACTGTAGTTTTATATCTGGTGTTACTATGGTCTCTACTTTCCCATTTTTCAAAATAATTTTGAGATTTTTGATTTTTTGTTCCTCCAGATGAATTATGTTATTTTTTCTAGTTCTTTTGAGTAATGCATTGCTAATTTTCTTGACATAGTAATGAATAAGTAAATTAATTTAATAGTGAAAATTTTATTAGCATTGCCTAATCATAAGTAATTAATATCTCTAAATATTTACCTTCCTTGATTTCTATAAAATATGTTTTAGAATCATTTTAATATAATTCATTTGTGTGCCTTGGTAGGTAGACTCAAATATTTTATACATTCTATAATTAGTCCCAATGAAATTAAATAATAAATATGTCTCTTATAGATTTTATTAAAATGTATTAAAAAGTTTGATGATTTTTATGAGTTTATTCTGTTACCCTACCAATTATTATTTCAATATTTTAGTTAAATTTCTAGGATATTCTAAGTAAGCCATCATGTCATTTACAAAATGCAAAATGCAAAAAAAAATTGATTTTGATTATGCTTATCCCTGCAATTATTTTTCTATTTGTATTGCTATAGCTCACATTTCTAACACCATATCAAATAATAGTTGTGAAAATGGATATCCTTGCTTTATCCCTGATTTCACTGGAAAGGCTTCTAGGTTTTCTTCCTTATAGATTATAATCACTCTTGGTTTTACATATATGCTGTTTACTATGTTAAGGAAATTTTCCTTTATTATTGTGCCTTCATTTAACATTTTAAAATTTTAATGGGTTTTGTATTTAATCAAAAGCATTTTCTGCATCTATTAATGTAACCATGTAATTTTAGAATTATCATTGTTATCAGCAGTCTCTTATGTTTAAAGTTTTCCTTCTATTGAACCAATCCTTCATGTCTGGTGCATAGTCAATTTAATCAGAGTGAACAATATTTTCAATATGTTGCTGTAGGCACTTTCCTAATATTTTATTCAATATCTTTGCAACAATGCTTATTAGAGATACTGGTCTATCATTTTCAATTTTTCATTTATTTCTCCCTGGCTTAAGTATTAGATCCATATTTCTTTCAAAAGGAGTTTGGTACAATGCCTTCTTTAATTCTCAAATAATTTATTCAACATTGAAATTAATTGTTTTTTGAATATTTGATTGAGTTAATTTGTAAATCCATCTAGTTCAGTGTGTTTTTTCTTCCTTTGGGAGTTTTTTTAGGTTTATTATTTTGGCCTGAAATTAAGTTTTTAAGTTGTTTGTTTCTTGTTATATTAGCTTGGGTATTTTACATTTTTGTAAGTTTTCATTCATTTAATTTATGTTATCACTTTGCTGGCATATAATAGGAAAAATAGTTTCTTAAAATTTATTTCCTCATCATCTGTTGTGAAATCTCATTTTTCATTTTGGCCTTTTGGTTTTCCTTTCTCCTTTTAAAAATTGAGTTGCTAATCACAAACCTCATAAACTGTAACCTCAAAGCTTTCTCAGCCTATTCTCACATTGGGCATTTCTTTTTTTTTTAATGCCCTCAATCTCTGCTCCCCAAGTGGTTTCCAGAAGGAACCTAACTGGTCCCAAATAGAGGCTTGGTCCTTTGCTTGAGACAAGTCTGGTAGATCTATGCACACTCTCATGCCCTTCCTCAATATTCTCTATTCCTCAGTTCTTTAAATAAATACTGTTGCAACAGAGCACTGTAGCCTCAGACAGTCTGCTTATGCCTTTTGGTTTTCTGTGGCAAGGGGAAGAGAGGGAAAGCTAGAACTGAGTTCTGTTGCAAGCCCATGGATCAGAAGATCATGTAGCCCTGCCACAATAGGTAAATGGTGGGGGAGTATAAAAATAAAAGGCAGACTGTAAAAATAATTAATTTCTAATACCATCCTTATAGGAGAGAATGCTAAGTGAGTGCCTTAGGAGTTAGGAATCAGACTTCTCTGCTGTTAGTTCACTGGATTTTTAGTTAGTGTTCTTGGTGTTCTAGACTACAGAAGCAAGTGCGAATTAATTCTCTTTTGTTGATAATTCTAATTTTAGAGAGATTTATAAGGCTATAAAGATTGGAGAAAATGTCTAGTGTTTCATGTTGGCAGTCATATGACTCAGAAGTTCTTATTCCATTATCTTGATGTCTTAAGCTTAAAGGAATTTCATTCTTTATCTTTTTAACCATTTTTATTTTTACTGTTATCTTTTCTAAGAGCAGTAGAGGATGGAGCTCATTTGGTATTGCGATTCTGATTATTGTGCAAGAATATGGAGACAGAAATGGACCAAGGCCAAAATTCCTTGGACTATCTATGTCTTATTCTGCTACTTATTACAGCTACTTGGGGCAAATGGGGGTGTTCAAAGAGGACTAGCCCCTCTGGTGAGAGGGCTTGCCAAGTCTTTTCAGGTTTGCTTATCCGCCTTTGACACCCACCTTTTAACCAACTCTCATTTGGGACCCTAAGAAGCTGTGATACATGTAGTGGTCACACCTCAGTAAAACTGTCTCAGCAGACGGGCTAAACCACATGGAGGATAACTGGTAGATCTCAAACCCATCAGTGAGACAGGGGCATATCTATTTCAAGGGAAGACTTCTCCCAGAATAATAGGTATATGAGGACAATTTATTCCAATGGCCATGAAAGCAGTTGAAGGAGACATTGTATAGTGTTTGGAGCTTGACTAGACATGGAAGAAGCCAAGGTCATCCATTGCATCCTGGGGCACTGCTTGTCATCCTGACTTTTTTCTTGCCACTGGACTTCAATTTAGTCCTTAAAAGCCATTGGATGAGGAGAAGTGACACCATATGTCTATTCAAATTGGTTCAGGGAGTTGATCCTGTGAGGCTTCTATAAAAACTATGAAATGAGTTTGGAATCAAAGATTTGAATATCTTGGGAATATAAGAGAGCCCTTCCAACAAAGTCCTTGTGTAGAAAGGGTAGGGGAGAAGGACCCTGGATCTTGGTCTTTGTCTTCTTTCTCTTCTTTGTCTAGAGGTGGACTATGTGAGCTTCAAAGGATCTAAAGAATTTTGGACTTCTTATCTGCATTCTAGCAAAGGTATCTGGAACAGCTAAGGGCAATGTCTGAATTGGGAATGAAAGATACTCTGGATATGATGAGGAAATTCAGATTCAAAGCTCTGCAATGAACCTAAAAGAAAAACTATCCCTTATCTAAGGAGAAATATCTTGAGGACTCCAGTAAAAGGATTTCTAAGAACTGTAAATTATTCCTCTGATTGAGATAGTTTTCTTCTGGACTTTGTGTATTCTGATGAATGAGTATATGAGGGACTTTTGGAAGAATGTTCTATCTGCATTGTTATTCTTATATCACCTCAATAAATAGTGTATTCCAAAAGCTAAGTAAATCTGGCTGACTAATTGATATCAACTGATAATCATGGAAGGAAGTACACCAGTAGGGGCTCATGAGCTATAACACTAGGACAACCCTATTTACTCCAGGTCAGCATTAAAACTGAAAGGATATAGTAGCTACTCTCTGGAGATCCAACTTGCCAGTGCCGGCAGGTATTGGGAGAGCAGCTGTAAAGTCTGTGCTACAAGTGTAAAGGGTTTCCTAAACTTTAAACTTTAATCCTGCCCTTCTGGACTAAATTGATAAAAAAAAAATTTTTCGTACCTAGTGAGAAAGTTTCGATTGACTGAATAGAGGTTTACGCATAGTTCAAACCTAGACCCATTTCACAGAAACTTAGAATGCCTGAAAGACAATAATGCAAAATCACCCTCACAAGGTAGCCTTGAACCAGACTGTTAAAAGTTTTAGATGCCAAGTGAGAAGTTTGTTGCATAGTACAAGTGGTTAAGTGCTGACTTTGGAGTTAGAGGACCTAGATTCAGATCTTGCTTCTATTACTCTTAATTGTATGACCTTGGGCAAATCATTTAAACTTCATGGAACCCAGTTTCCTCATCTATAAAACATAACCTAGATTGATTTTAAGAGTCCCTTCCAAATATCAATCCATTATCCTATTTTGTGCTAGAGGAAATAGGGAATCACCTTTGGTAGGGGAGTCATGTGATTAGATTTGGGCTTTACAAAGATAATTTCAAGAAGTGAAATGATTTTTCCCAGAGTTCCAGAGTAAATCCCAATTCATCTATGGAAGGCAGATTAACAAGAGGAAAGATTGGTAGCCACAAGTCTAATGAAGAGTTTAACAGACAAGTGATGAACACCTGAACTATGGTGATGGCCATGTCCATGGATAGACATGGACAAATACAAGATTGTAAAGAGTCAGCAGGACTTGGCAAATGAGAGGGTATGGAGGGTGAGGGAGAGGAGAGGAGAGGAGAGGGGATAACTATCAGGTTAATTATTTCCAGTTGTCTGGGAGCATAACAGTATTCTCACCAGCAATAGTGAGATTTGGAGAAGGGGCAGGTTGGGGGAACTGGGAAGATAAAGAGTTCCACTTGGAAAATAATGAGTTTGAAATGCTTATGGGATGCCCAGTTTGATAATGAGTAATTATGTAGTACCAGGATAGAATGAGGTAGCTCAAAGGTGATAATGTATTATAAGTAAAGCGCTTTGTAAACCTCAAAGTACTATATAAATATTAGCTATTATTATTAATCAGAACAATGATGAGTTAATATTTACAAAGTGTTTTATAATAATCAATCTATATAATTAAAAACATCTGTTTGCTGTGTATTCGTAATGCCAACTAGAACAGAATATTCATTGGGAAGGGGCTAGGGGCAATGGCAGGGATGGGAGATGATTTCTAGTAAGAAGACCAGTGTTGATTGGGTAGTCTGTGTATTTTTGTGGCTTACCTGTGTTGGGAAGAGCATGGAGCAGGACACAAAGGAGGCTCATTCTGGGGCTACTACTCTCAGGAGGATGGGAATGCTCCCTGACCCCTGGCCCCCAGTTAGTGGCACCCATGGGGTTAACTTCCAAATAGTTTTTCCACTCTTAGACAATTATTTGGTCAGAAATGACCTATGTCTCATCCCAATACCTGCCAACTCTCTTCTCCTTCATAGTCCTAAAGTAATGCTGTTAAAGCCCCCAGAAAATGTCAGTTGAAACCCAGGTTTCTGTCTGTTACCACCTATGAAAAACATATTGAATTTCATATGTTTGGTTTGGGAAATCAGTTTTTGTCCACTCTAACCAATTGTCCATAATAACCATGGCGGTACTAAGTGGAGTGCACTGTAATAACCCTCCCATAAAGGGGGAAATGAAAGGCAAAACATTTCCGAGGGTGGCTGGAGCCATATCAATATAGATCACTGCAGATGTAGAACAAATGATGGATGGCAATTTTTAAGGCTTTTTCAATTCAACGCGAGTGGCGTCCAAAGGCAGTAAAACACACAGAATTTGCTGATACCCTTCCTGATAAACTGGTATATTGCATGTAAGAGCAGCTTAAAGAATGAACAGGCACAAGGACCCATTAGTTTCCGATGATTCAAGCCTAAGTTTCTTAAGGGAGACGACAGCATCTTCCATTCCCACAGGGGTGACATTCTGGAAAACAGCTGGGGAATTATTCAGTGGATTGTGGGAAGAGCTGAAGGAGCACAGGCTATGTCCAGTAATAGTACAGTGAAGATAGTTCCAGCATGGAAAAGGAAGGTGTCCAGGAATCAATTGCCTTTTCGGGAAGACAGTTGATCAATAGAGATGTATTATGTTTTTGTTATCATTGCAGAAAAGAAGGAATAAAGCAAATGAGAATGTATTAAGCACCTACTATGTGCCAGGTACTGTGATAAGTGTTTTACCTCATCCTAAAATGAAAGAGTTAATAGATGACTTGTGAGTTCCCTTCTAGCTCAAAGCTGTAATCTGATGATTCCTTCTTTCCAACTAAATATGTTTAGGGGTCAACTGGGTCCTGAGCACTATCCAATGCACTACTGAGCAACCAGCAAAGCTAGATAAGATTTGCTCTCTGCCTGCAGGTAGCTTATAGTCTCATAGATGAATAAGGCATCAACATTTATCTTTGTAGATAAGAATGCATAAGAAGTTAATTAGATTGACTCCAAATAAGAGATTTGAGGAGGCATCTCCACCTTCCTAAAAGGATGGCATCCCTGTGTCTTGGGGTCCATGTGTATGAAACTTTGAATATTATGCCAGATTCTTTAGAAGTTATTTTGATCAGTTTCACTGATTTTTTTTAACTGCTTCCTCTTTTTCTTTATTGAAAATTGTTATCATAAGAGATTGCTCTTTTGGAAGGGTAAAAGGGAGAGAGAGGAGGAAAGCTAGGCAATGAAAAAAACAATTAAATGCATATATATGTATATTGCATATATAACATTATAACATATACACATAAAATATAGACACATAACATAAGAATTAGAAACTCTACATATAATAAACATTATATATATATGCATATACACAAAGACACATATCTAAGAAAAAGCCGGGGCATAGTTGTGGTGCAAATTTGTAATCTCTGCTCCTGGGAAAGTCTGAGCCTGGGATTTCTATACCATTTGGGTCCCTGGCACCAATGTAGTTGGCCCTGAAAAGGGTGAAGGGTACCATATTGCCTTAGGAGAAATGGACTAGCCTAGATTGGAGATTGAGCAGGTCAAAGTTCTTGTTTAATTGGCAGTGGGATTGGGTCTGTGACTGTTATACTTCTAAACTACGTGGGATGGAGAGATCTAGCCTCAAGAAAAAGAAAAACAAGACTGGGAAAATAAAGAAAAGGAAAGGAAAAGAAAGGAAAAAATGAAATATATTAGAGAGTTGGGAAAAAATTGTGTGTGAAATCCGAGGGGGAAGGATATTCCTGATGGGGAAGGCTCAATGGAGGAGGTGCTGTTTGACCCGGGTATTCATGTCCCTTCCCATGAAAGAGTAATAAAATCCCCAGGTCCCAGAAAAGACCAGGACACCATTCAGAAGTCTCCCATTCAGAGTTTTCCCATTTGCATCAGTGCACCAATACACACATGCACACACATGATCAGTCCTCAAAATGCATTTATTAAGTGACTACTGTGTGCCAGGCACTGTGCCAGGTTCGAGGGCTACAAAGACAAAGAAACAGCTGCTGCTCTCCAGAACACAGGCGATAGGGAGCACACTAGACCATACCTTTCTCACACGCTTGCCTTGATTAGAGAATCGGCTCTCATTCCCCTCCAGCAGCCTGCATCAAAGGGGTGATCTCCCCATCACTGTCAGAATCTTCCCAGGGGTTCATCGGCTTTGGGAACCCATGCAGGTACTCCTAGTTTAGCACATGGGCCACGTCTCACCAGCTGCCTTTTAATCTTTAGTCATTGGAAAGAATATGGAGAACTTGCAGGTGACAAGCCCGCTCAGCTGAGACTGCGGGGATGAAAACCCTGTCAGTACAGTCCCTGTAAGTCCTCCAACGTGCTCGAAGCTTTTTGAGGGAACCCTTGATCCCAGCAATCAAAGGGTACAGGAAGATCAAGGAGAATTAAAACTGATGGTGTGCCAGAAGCCACCTGACAAAGAAGGTCATTACTTACCCTCGTTAAAATGGCCTCAGTACTGGGGCTTGATCTGAAGCTTAATTGAAATGTTTCAAACAGCGTATTACAACGAAGATGAGACGTTGGCTGCCCACTTCGTGACCTTTGCTAAGAAAGGCAGATTGGTAATGGGGGAAAAAAAATCTCAGTCATTGCCTGAGGGTAGCCGAGGCCTCTTAATGATTTAAAGCACTGTCTACCCTTCTTGCTGGGGGAGAGCTCATCCAGATACAGGAGGGAAGACAGATGTGAGGCTGAAGAAACCTGGCCACCATGGCAGCTCCTCTGGCCCGTGACTCCCTCATCATCATTAGAGTGGCTTTTTCCTTGGACTTTCCTAGAAATGGTCAGGATGCTGGCTGAACCCTCTCATCTGGTGTCATGGTCATCCATTGTTCCCAATGGCATTCTCCCAGCACAAAAGGGTCCCTCATGCCACTGGTCATGCCCTCTTTCACAATCTTTCTCTCCTACTTGGGTAGCCACAGATGACCTACTCTCCTTGACCAAATAAGATGGAAATGCCCTTCTAGGTCTCTGTTACAGATTCCTGTTTCAAGAAAGAAGGCAGTTGTGAGAGAGATCTCTGCTCTGACGTTATTAATTTTCTGTACCCCCATATTGGGGGGGTAGTGGAAGGGCAAGTGCCAAATAAAAAGTGCTGTTGCCCCTTGTGCTTCTGCCATGATAATAACTTGCAAGTCATATTGGCCCAAAGATTCAAGTGTCTCCTTGGCCTCTTCCTCTTTCTGATATGATTATCTGTTCCAGCAGTAGAACCTGTGCCTGTCACCCCATGATTATTATCTCAACCTCCAGCTGGCCTCTTGTGAAAGTAGATGTTTGGGAGCTGCTGTTACCCCAGCTAGCATCAAAGGAGTCCCTGTGCATAACTGGCACTTCTCTTTTGGACTCAACTATTATTCAGACCCCAAGGCATTCCTTTTAATCATGGTGTTGGTGTGGCATAATGGAAAAAGGTTTGAAGCCAGAGGACCTGAATCAAATTCTGACAGCTATTTACTAGTAACTTTACTTATCCTCTGTGAAATGGGGGCAGGTGGGTAGTTATATGGTATTTAATGTCCCTTCTAGCTTTAAATCTATCTTCCTTTGTGTTTCTTCAAACCTCCATCCACTGCTTTCAAGAGGCACCTAAATCACCTTGGAAGAAGAGTTATTGATACTCTTTGTCTGGAGGGAGTCATGCCCTACCTGGATCTTCTCTCTCTTTATCTCACTCTGTCTCTGCCTCAGTTTCTCTCTCTGTGGTTCAAAAAGAACACTAGCTATGAAATTAGAGACCTAGGTTCAAATCCTATTTCTAACAGTATGATCCATTTGTCCTTGGGTAAGTTGCTGAGCTTATTGGACGTCAGTATTTTCATTTGTGGGCAGCTACGTGACACAGTGGATAATGTACCACCAGGTTCAAATTTGACTTCAGACACTAGATGTGTGACCCTGGGCAAGTCACTTAACCCTTGTTTGCCTCAGTTCCTTATTTGTAAAATGGGAACATGCTGGAGAAGGAAATGGCAAACCACCCCCATATTTTTGCCAAGAAAACCCCATGGATAAAGCCTGTGGGAGAAATGACTAAATGACCAAACAACAACAATACAATCCTCCTTTGTAAAATGGCTCAGGATAGCTTCCAAGTCTCTTCAACTCCAGATCTTCATTCCCATGTCTCTCTCTGTCTCTGTTTCCTCTCCTTTCTTAGGTTCCCTAAGACCTGGATGTTGAGTTGACATGGGAGAATTAATTAGGCAAGTAAAATTAATTGAATGCTCTCTAAAACCAGAGAGCCTCATATCATGTGAGGATCTGGTTGACCCAATCCTAGCTGACCCAATACTCCCCTAGGGAATGCTAGATGAGCCTGCAGGGGAAGAATGAATAAGTCCTTTAACAGCTGGGGCTATTTTTCAATCAATGGCCAATATAAAATGGCAACAGGCATGGCATTAGGTCACAATGTCAGATCCTTTTGATTTGAGCAACTGAAAAATCCTAGGAGAAGGGACCAGTCATTCCTACTAATTTCATTAAGCTCTGGAATGAAGCAACTGCTTATTAGAACTTGGTTAAAGCCTACAAATAAAACACTGGCTTGCGTCATTGGCTTCTATAGTCACTTAATTGTAGCATAAAAACTTCTGCTTACGCAGGGAAAGGAATTACCAATAGGAATTTCAGGATAACAGAGAATGGAAGTTATTGGACCCACTTCACAAATCAGCTCCATCTATCTCCCATCCTTTGCATCCATCATCTGAGTGCTTGGCTGTGTAGGTCAAATGGAAGCCTTTCCTTTTCTTTCTTCCTCTTTCTTGACTCTGGTCTTAATTCATAGGGTCATAAATTGAGAGCAAGACTGAGTCCCCCAAGGCCATCTTGTATGACCTCCTCATTTGGCGTATGAAGAAACAGAGGTCCAAAGAGCTCAAATGACTTTCCCAAGAGTCTACAAATAGGAAGCTGTGGAGTGAAGAGTAGACCCCAGGTCCTCTGTCTGTAGTTCCATCATTATTTCTAACAAAGTTCACTGCTTTCAATTGTATTTTATCTAATCCCAATCCAAGTGTTCCTCAAAAACTCAGACACTACTTTTCCAGGCCAATTCTAAAGATCCAACTCCTCAGGCTGGCATTTAAGGCCCTCTTCAATCTAATGTCAACCTGCCTTTTGAGGCCCATTTCATATTGCTCCCCTTATTTGCTCAGTGTCTTAGCTGAACTAGGTTACCAGCTTTTCTCTGAGCTTGACATTTCATTTCCTGCCTCCATACATTCACCAAAGCTATGTCCGCTGTCTGGAATGTACCCAAGTCCTCCTCTATCCTGTCTCCCTTTAATTTGCTCTCCCTTTAAGGTTCTATTCAGATTCAGCCTCTTTTGTAAAACTTTCCTTGATTCTCCCAATAGTTAATGCTCTCAGTCTCCTCAAATAATCTTGTGTTGTTAATAAATGGCTATGTTGAATGGATGGTAGAATAGCTATCAGCCAATAAGCAGCTCCCCTTCACCTGCCTAGGGACCAGTTTCCTCCTCTGTAAAACTCAGGACATGGGTATAAATGGTTCTTGGATTCCTTTCCCACTCTATATTTGTGATTCTATGTTCAGAGCTACTATGTGCCAGGAACAATGCTAAGTAAGAGCTGGGGAAATAAAGACAAAAATGAAAAAACTCTTTACCTTAAGGAGCTTATGTTCAAACAGAAGATATAACAGGTGCATATATATGTATATATTTGTGTAGAAAATACACACACAAAAATAAATACATAGTAAATTTGAGGGTTGTATGAGAAGTTAGGGCAATCAGGGAAGCCTTCCTGTAGAAGGTGGTACTTGAGCTTTAAAGAAAACTAGGGATTTTAGGAGGTACAGAAGGAAATGAGTTCTAGTTAGGCTCAGGGATCAGTTTGTGTAAAAAGGATGGAGACATGTGAAGAACAGCCAGGAAGCTAGGTTGGCTGGAATTCAGAGTATATGAAGGGGAGTAATATAGGTTAGAATTGTGTTGTAGAGCATTTAAAATTCCAAATGCAGGAGTTTGTATTTGATTCCAGGAACAACAGAGAGCCTCTGGAGTTTATTCAGCAAGGGAGACACATGTTTAGATCTGTGTTTTAGGAAAAGGTGGTCAGGAAAAAGCAATGTGAAGGCTAGATTGCAGTGAGGAGAGAGTTAGGGAAGGGGGACTAATTAGGGGGCTAGTGAAATAGTCTGGGGGTGGGTAGCTTGAACTAGAGTGGCCCTTGTGGGAATGCGAATGGAGAGAAGAAAATGGGAGCAAAAGATGTTGAAGGACAAGAATTTATAGGACTTGGCAAATGATTGGTTACATGGGATGAAATGAGGAACTTAGGAACCCTGAGGTCGCAAACCTGGGTAACTGGAAGGATGCTGCTGCTATTTATTTTATTTTTGTATCCCTAGCATAGTTCATTGCGTTGCATGGGACAAACACATAACAAATATTTGATGAACTGAATTAATCTCAGTGCTTTCCTTTTTCCCTTCTTTCTGGCTGTGATTCTATCACTCTACCCTCCTGTGTTTCTCAGGATTCATATTTTTAAGGTCTTCTCAATACTTCTAACCCATCTTAGGAGACCGCCTTTTCCCCTTTGCTTTTGTCATAAGCTTTAAAGCTGGAAAGGACATTCGAGTTCATATGGTCCAGCACAGTAATTTTAAAATTGAGGTAACTGGGGTCTAAAAGAGTTAAAAAATTTGGCCAAGATCATACACGAGGTCTTCCAAGATGGTGATCTATTTAAAAAAAAAAAGAGAGAGTGAGAAATATTTACTCTAACAGCACTCGGTTTAGATCTAAAACTTGCTTTTGCCACTTACTGGCTCTATGATCTTAGGCAAGTCCCTTAATTTACCCAGACTTCAGTTTCCTCACCTATAAAATGAAAGAAATGGACTAGATGATATCTTAAGTTCCTTCCAGTTCTAATTCAATGTTCCTATGATCCAGCCCCTCTCTATTCTCTCCCCAAGGGCATTTCATTGTTTTTTTAGATCTTTGGAAATACAAATCAATTAAGTATTTATTAAATATAGGGCAATTCATCTGGGTTGTGATTGTTCAGTTTTTTGAGTCATGTATGACTCTTTGGGATCCCATTTGGGGTTTTCTTGGCAAAAAGACCGGAATGGTTTGTCCTTTTCTCCTCCAGCTTATTTATAGATGATGAAACAAAGGGAAATAGGGTTAAGTGACTTGTCCAGGGTCATACAACTAGTATATGTTGGAGGTCAGATTTGATCTCAGATTTGACCTGACTCCAGGTCTAGCCCTCCCTCTCTCCATTATATCACCTGGCTTCCCTAGTCACCAAGATTACAAAAGAAAAACAAAAGGAGCAATCCTATTCTCAGAAAATTTAATTCTAACATCTTATGCACTGGTAGTAAATCTATCATGAGGGTTGTCCCTCCACATATAGCATTGGAATGCTCAAAAGAAGGCAGAATAAAAGCAGGGGTCTGGGGCCAGAATTTTGACTCCTCTGTTCTCTCCAGAGAGAGAGGTTACCAGGTTAAATCCGTGTCTGCCTGCTTCCTTCAATGGTATTAGTCTTGGGGATGAGGTTTTCAGGCTTGGTCTAACTTCTGATTACTCTTTCAATAATGAGAGAAGCAGGACTCCAGGCTCTCTCTACAAACACAACAGTGAAGTGGTTATTTATTTTTGTTATTATTTACTTTGACCCCTTTCCCATCAGTACCATCTGCATGATGACCGTACATAGCAAATAGCAAGGAAACCCATTTATCTAAGCCAACCAACCAAAAACAGAAGTCAAAGAAAGTATACGTATGAGAACCTAAACGAGATAATACGGAATAAAAGAGCTCATCTCGACCAAAAGAGAGAGTCGTAGATCTCTCCCAAGAGGAACTTCCCTAAATCTCTAATGTAGGAAGCTGGAAATTGGGACTTAATTGAGGAGTCAGTTTCTTCCGGAGTCTTTTTCTCCATTCAGCAACTTGAAGTGAGGTTGACATCGTCCATCTTTTCTCTCAAAGCACGTAACCAGAAGTGCCCAAAGAGACTGCAGAACCCAAAGAGACAAGAGTCCTTGAAAGGCTTGAAGCAAGTGTGAAGACCAAAGAGCTCTCCCTCTTTCCTACTCTCACTAAGTCTGCCTTGCCCCTCACAGAGAAGCAAGGTATTGATCTGCACTGATAAAGAGATTCCATACCGATGAGAGTCGGGACCAAGGTTATACATCACTCAGATTTTCATTTATCTCCCATCTCTCTATTTAATTTTATTTTTTTTGCTCCTTAGGCGAATGCTTATTTTTTAGAGACTTTCAAAGCTGTGTGCATAGTTAATTTGAATGAATGTGCCTATATTCACAGGAATCTGAGTGTTCAAATGATATAGGGTAGATCATAAAATCATAGATTCTAAAGGATCTTAAAAGTCATCAAGTCTAACTCCCTCATTTTAGAGAAAAGAGGACTGAGTCTGAGAGAGATTAAAATGACTTGCCCAAGGTCATATGATTACTAAGTGATAGAGACAAGATTTTTAATCCAGGTCCTCTGACGCAAAATCTAATGTTACTTACTACTTACTACTGTCTGTACCTTACTGCATCTATTCTTTAATCCTTCTATTCTCTCTCTCTCTCTCTCTCTCTCTCTCTCTCTCTCTCTCTCTCTCTCTCTCTCTCTCTCTCTTTGTGTGTGTATATATATATACATATAATCCTTCTCTATATATTTTATATACACTTGTGCACACACGTGTTAGCGTGTACTTTGCCTAGATCTCAGGTTTTGTCCATGTAGGAAATTCCCAGTGTGGAAACTTCCTCTTATGTCACAGATGAACAAATACAACTATTAATTATTATCTTAGGGAGAGGTCTGAAATACTGAGAATTTCTGTAACTTGCCCAGGGTCAAAGAGCAAGTGAATCAACTTCTATACAGGTCTTCTTGATGCCTTGGCCAGCCCTCTATGTTGTTCTGGCTTCTTTTATTTTTATTTAACTTGGAAAAATCCCTCTTCCTCACCTAACGGGAGCCTTTAAGGATTAATGAAATGATGATAATTCATAGTTGATTTTTGTTTTAGCAAAGGCTATCTCTAGCTTAACAGCTCTATGTTTTGGATAGCCAAAGCCTATTTGGTTAACTTTTCATGGAGTCTTATTTAAATCTATCCCAGTATATGTGCTATGTGACATATTTAAATGCATTTATTTATTTAAATATATACCACTAATTGATTTCATTAAAATATTTGTCTTTTGACTAAATTTCACAGTTTGTTTCCCTCCTTTTCAATAATTATTAATGTAGTGTTCTATATATAGCCTTCAGCCCTGGGCAATTTGGACTTCTACTTCTCTAGAGAAACAAGAAACAAAATAGTTCCCTTTTCTGGTTCAACTGAACAAAGTAAAGTGCTACCCTTGTGAGCGTATATATTTTTGAGTTTTTTTTAACTTTTACCTCTATGTGCCATCCTCTGTCTAGTCAAAGTTATTGGAAAACCTTGGTGACAATTGTAGAAAAAAATGAAAACTCCTCAGTGATGCTCTACTTTGCAAACTTGACATGGGAATGGCAAGTCCTCGGCAACTGGCCAGTACATTTCCCCTTTCTTGTGGGATTAGACTGTTGTCCTGATATGTTCACCCACAATGTGGGGATGTGACTGAAGGTGGCTTCTCTCAGCCAGCTCATTAGGGAGAGGTTAGCTGTCACAGAGAGGATACCATGTGGCATGCTAACTTGGTGGCATGTGCCATCAAGCTGCTAGGAGCTTGGTGCTGGGTAGGAGGAACTCTCCATGCAGTGATATTGGCAGCTTCAGACCCCAAAGTACCATAAAGAGAGGCAAAATGATTGTGCCTCTTGGAAGGTATGCCACGGAAATGGAACACCTGCACTATGCCCAAGAGAGCCTGGCCAGGAGGCTTTAATATGTCTTTGGCGCCCATGGAGCCTTGGAGCATGATTGGAGAGCTCTATGATCCAGATCCATTTAGCATCTCTGTTGAAAAAGATGGGCTTTGTTCCAGGGAGTACCTTGGGATCATTGAAAGTGCTGCATAATTTCACAAACTCATTCTAGCTCAGACTCTTTTCCCCTATTCTGGACCAAGTTCATCACCCACCTGCAACGTCTGTCCAATGTGTAGGTACTAATCAGACGTGGACTATAGATTAGTCTAGACAACAAGCTTGTGAATTAATGAAAAAGCATTGATTCCACACCTATAACTTGCTAAATTTGGTGTTAGGTGTTAGAAATAGAAATGGAAAAGGAATAGAATCTCTGCCTTTGAGAAGCTTACTTTCATTTTCCTGGTGGGTGGCATCAAGGAGGTGACCAGGTAAAGGAGTTTTGACTTGAAGATTCACAGGGAAAGCGAGTAGAATCACAGGGCAGGTGATTATCTGGCCCTTTCCAGAATCAATGATGGGATTGATATAATTACTGTTCCTAGATCCAGAGGTGGCAAATGGTTGGGAGGAGAAAGGTATGCTTGTGTCAGAAGAGCAGATGGCAAGACTGGGATGACTGGTTGCAAGACTCTTTCTTTCTTACTTTTTCTTTTTCTTTTTTTTTTAAGATTTGTTTTTGCTGCTATAAAATTATAATAAATTCTCTATTGAATAAAATATGAGCTAAGGAAATAATTTGTGTGGGTTTCTTTTAAAAATTGGAAAGGCATGGTGTGTGAGTGTGTGAAAGGAGCTATAACTACATGACAGAAACTAGTTCCTTAGTGGGTGGCTTTCATGTATTTTGGTGAAACAATCATCAGATCATGCCCAATCATCTCTTGATGATATTTCTTCACTTACATAAACTGTTACATGAACCAATCCTGAGATAACAATCCTGAGAACCAGTCTTGAGATAACAAGAGTCAGACCGTATTGTACAGTGGTTGAGTCCTAGATTTGGAGTTTGGAAGGCCTGGGTTCAAATCCTGCCTTGGCTATTTCCTAGTTGTGTAACTGAGTGGTAGACCAGCTCTCATCCTTGGACCTCAGTTTCCTCATCTATAAAAAGGATGGTTTGGACTAGATAGCCTTTGAGGTTCTTTCCAGTTCTAAATTGATGATCCTAAGTCTCTCTAATTTGTCTAAGCCTCCAGGGCTGATATTCTAGCACTATGGCCTTTGAGAACCTAGGGTCACTTTAAAATCATTAGAGTCATATTTTAATGAAATTCATCTCTTACTGTACTCAACTGTGTTCTCCATACTACCTTTTTTCCTATCCTCTGGCTTCCATTTCCTCATCCCCAACACTCTTAGAAGATATTAATGCTGTTCTGATTCTTATCTCTCAGATAAATCTTTCTTTCTTTATATTCTTCATTCACTTAGTTTCTCCCAGGGATATAATTTGACTGTGAATCATAGAACACCTTGGTCTCAGAAAAATAATGAAAAAACTTTAAGCTCTATATAGGGCTTTAAGGTTTGCAAACCATTTCCAATGTATTATTAAGCTACTTGATCCTTAAAACAACTTTGTGAGGTTGGTTTTATGATTGCCCCCACTTTATAGATGAGGAAACTGAGGCTGAGAGTTGATAAGTGAGGTACCCAGGGTTACGTAGCTACTAAGTGTCCAAGATAGTCCTAACACTTGTCTGGAGTGCTACCTGTATATAACCTAGCTTCCACTGAATCTGAATTGTTAAATGACCATGAAGAGATGAATGGAAGGTATGAGTAGTCTATGATATTTCACCATTGATGTCTGTGTATAAACATTTTCTTCTGTTATCAGAAGAAAATCTAGGTTTGGGGTTCAAAACTACTTCTGATGATGCTCATGATCATCACTCATTAAATTTCTCCTCTTTCAAATTGGTCACGTTTTAACAAGTGATCTTATAATATGACGAGAACAAAATCAACTTACTCACCATGAATAGAATTGTGGTATTAAGAGAATTACTAAAAAGGAGATAGTCCTAGCCCCAAGAAACCAGCATGTCAATAGGAGATGAATCCTAAGAGATGACTTCCTTCTAACCGTCCAAGAATGGAACGAATACTTTAAACTCATCCCAGTTTCTGGCTGGTTCTGTGGTCCATCCTCTGCTTTAGAGTTAATCTAGGGAAACCTTAATAAGCATTGTTATAGGAATATTGCCCCTCATTGGTGCATGAAAAGGACTTCATCCTGATGTTTGAGTTGCCAGTTCTTGGTGCTTCATGGAACACGAAGGGATTAATAATCAGCTTTCTGATTCCTAGTGGATTATAACTGCATGCCAGGCAAAATGGTCTGTAACTACTAAGAGATTGGTGATGCTCTTCATAAGAGATAAGTAATCTGTTTCCCAAACCATAGCTATTAAACACTGAATTCTTAGCACTCTCCTTGATACAATTTTTATAGCTATCCACTGCTACTTTGGAAATCTGCAATAGAATGTTGTACTTGTGTGAATTTTAGTTTTACTCCACCCTGCTTTAGTCTTCAGAATTCTTTAGAATTCTAGCAACCAGGAATGTATACACCCCTACTTATGGATTGGGTGTGGGGAAGGAAGGCCTATGACCAGCATGTGCTAACAAGTGACAAATCAGAAACAACTGACAGACCCCCTGAGCTGTCCTAAGCCAAGCTTAAGCCACCATTGGTACATGTGTGACACAGGAAGTGATGGAAAGAACTGCCTTTATATTTTGCATCACTTCCTGTGAGAGGAACCCTTGGTGGACTTGGCCCTAGAACTCAATCCTAGAGGAGCTCAGCGTAAGACCTCAGACTGATTTCCTTTTAGATGGTCACATGGTGAGTTCTAAGGCTGACTCCCCTTTCCCTTGGCTTCTGGAGAGGCCCCTTGGCCAAGGTCTCTGAACTCCTGCCTGTCTCAGCCTGGGCTGGAGCAATTCAATTCCCTTTTCCCTTTCTCTCTCATTCTTAATTTCTTCCTTCTATTGTAAATAAACCACCATAAATTCCACTCTGACTTGAGTATTTCATTGGGATTTAGAATTTAAATCCCTGGCAACCAACTAAAATTATATTCAGTATCAAACCCTTAATTTACCCTTAACACTAGACCATAACCAATCCAATTCAAAGTACAATCCAAAGTAGCTGTTTCTACTCATGGACTTTGGCTCAATGGTCACAAAAGCTTCATGTGATGATTTTTAATAATTGGATGGAAGAAGAATGTTGGAGTTGGTGCAAAGCAGCTTCTCTTGATTCAAAATGGCAGCAGATCTTCTGGAAATGAGAGACCTGTATTTGATGTGTTCAAGGGAAAGTCCCTATGGAGGATGAGTCCAAATATAACCAAATTTCACTCCTATACTAGATAGCACACCATCTAGGAGGTCTCTAAGTCACTTAAGAACTCTGCTATACTTTCACAAGTTAGTAAACTACCTTTCTCTGTGTGTTACAATAGCCTTTGGTCCTTTAGTGGGTAGTGCCATGATTCCAGAAAAAAACCTAAGGTTTATAGAATTCACATCCCCATCTGGCTTCTTTGATTTGTAGTTCATGATGAGCTCACTAAACTAGTTATCTGACCAATAGTTGACTGATGCTGAAACATTTCTGGTAGGTAGCATCCAACCTAGTGTTGATCGAACTGTTGGAGGATAGTTGTTAATCCACACCAGGAATTAATTAACTTGTGGTCTCTAAATTTATCAGTGATAGACCATGTTGAAGCCAAGAATTTCAAGTTGTGTATAGAATAATATGTTACGATATCAGTAAGTTGAAGACACCATGGTCATCCAATGCACCCTGGGCCATTGCCAGTTGTCTTGACTTTTGTCTTGCCATTAGACTTTGAAGACTCTGGAAGAGCGAATGAAGCTGATGACTGTGCAACTCTGCCTCACTTAAATCCAATTCACACTCAAGTCAAGACATTGTTGGTTCTCTGAAAATGAAGGACTATAACAGCAACATTTGGCAAATGTGATAGGTTTCTGTTACCCATTGTTCTTTTGGTATGAAACTGTTATCATGTGTTCTAGACCAGCATTTGTGTACAATACAAAGGGCTTGCTTGGGTCTGCATAAACTGTCACAACATGCAGAAAGGTAGTTGATCAAGTCCTTGAATACCTGCCACATTTTTCATTCTACTGATGGTGCAAGAATGCAAAGGCTGTTTCTATACCTTCTTTTAAAAAAATAAATTATTTTTCATCCATGAATGAAATAATTGAATCTTCCCTGTCCAAAACAATCCTGTCTGGCTACCACTCTCCTAGATGTTCTATCTTCTCTTAAAATACCAGGTCCTTGTGGCACAGGGGATACTGATCTGGAGTCAGGAAGATATCAGTTCAAATCCAGCCACAGGTACTTACTAGCTGTGTGACTCTGGGCAGCTTTAACTGTTCTCTACCTCAGAAAAGAGATAGGTAGCACTTGCTACCTATGGTTATTGTGAAGGATCAAATGCGATAATATTAATAAAATGTCTTACAAACCCAAAGAGCATTATAAGTGCTATTGTTGTTGTTGTTGTTGTTAGCTCTCTTTTTTGTTTGTATTTCTATCCCTAGATGCTTAGCTAAGTGTCGGGTATATAGTAAGCACATAATAAATTCTTGTTCATGGATTCATTTATGGCAACTGCTAATGGGCAAGACATCACCTAGACTAGAGGTGCTAGTAGACAAGAAATAGTAAACTGTAGTAAATTGTTATTTGCCAGCCCAAATACAAGATATAGAATGATATTTCTGCAGGGAAGCCTTGCCCATTGAGTGAGGAATCCTTTGACTTTTAGATGGGACATGCCATTGAAAGATAAGCTGAGGTCATTTCCTCTGGCTTTGCTAAGACCCACTAAAGATATTTTCCTGTTTTTTTTTTTTAATTTCCCTTTTAAACTATAATTGACAATGTTTCCACCTTTCCTCTCTCACTCAAAATCTCTCTTACCAGACAACTTGTGATGAAGAGAAAAGGAGGAGGAGGTTGGTTAATGGAAAGCCTCAGGGGATCCCCTTTTGATCTCTCCCTCACCCTAATAATGCAGAATCCCTGAGCTTCAGCAGCCATTTCCTTCCCTCTACAACTTCTGTCTTTTCTTGCCCCAGTCTTAATGCTGACCTTTTTCTTCCAACATCTTGTCCCACCCAATCAGGAGTCAATGGGCACTGACAATTTGGCAAAGGATCCACTAAAAGCTGTGGTTAGAAAACTATGCTTGGGGGCAGTTGGGTGCCAGAATGGATAGAGAGTCAGGTCTGGAGTTAGGAGGACCTCCATTCAAATCTAGCCTCAGATGCTTCCTAACTGTGTGACCTTGGGCAAGTCACCTAACTCCAGTTACCAAGATCTTGCTGCTCTCCTGCCAGTACTCAGTATTATCTCCAAGACAGAGGATAAGGGTTTAAAAAGAAAATATGTCATGCTATTTAATCAAATGAAATATTTGTAACTTTTTTTAGCATAGAGCCTGGGCAATGTTGAGCTTTAATAAATGCTTGACTTATCTCTCCATTACATAATTTTTTTTTCAAAAAGCTGATCGTTAAACACTTACTAGCACACCCTTCCATGTACAAGAAGTGGTATAGATAGATCAATGGTGACAAGCTCTAGCAAAAACAAGGGTCACAAAACCATGCTGTAGACTGATACAGAAAACCACATATTAACCCAGATCCCTCAAAGCACTGAGACACTGGCACTTGGGGAGTTTTTTTAGGATCTCTATCTTAGTTCATAGGTATCAAATGACAAGAAACTTACTAAGTGTCTGCTAACGTGCCTTCACCATGCTAGGTACTGGGGGACAAAGACAAAAATCAGTCAGTCAAGAAGCATTTATTAAATGCCATTGAGGATACAATGAAAAGCAGACATGGTCTCTGCCCTCAAGGAGCTTACTTTTAAATTAGAGAGCATGTCAACAAATATACATATAAAATATATAAAATGTATTACATATGTATATATACAAACTTATATAAATCATACAAGATACATCTGACGGAGATAGAAGGTAATCTTAGAGGACAGACACTAGCAAGAGAGGAGATCATATTTCTGCAGAGAATATCATTTGAATGGTGTGTGTCCTCAAAAGGCTTCCATTCAGTTGGGAGGGGATAATGTCTATAAATATAAATCCATACAAAATCCATATGAAATAATTACAGAGGAGTAGGTAGGGGGAGATACTCAGAGAAGAGTACCGAATTAGAATGGCCATGAGTAACACTCAGTTTCTGCATGAAAATTTGAATTTAGGGATAGTACAAAGGGTGAACAAAGAGGGAAGAGAAAGGAAAATGGATAGTGATGAAGAGTCACAAGTCAAGTCAATGAGCATTTATTAAGCTCTTACTATATGCCAAGTACTGTGCAAGATGTTGGGGATACAAAGACAAGTAGAAAGGAAGATAGTAATGACCTGCCCTTAAGAAGCTTGCCTTCTCTTGGAAGGTAAATCAGAAAAGTTAATCGAAAAGTTGGGGATGGGGAGGAAAAAGATGAAGATATTCAGTCTGGGAAGAGTCAGATTTGCAGCCTCAAGAGGAATGAGGATATGGCTGGCCTCCTTAAAATGGAGGTTCTAGTAGGAACCAGCCAATCATGGGGAGATGCTGTAAGGGGTTGAAGGTACTTCCTTTGTGTGAAGTCCAGGGATGGAGTGGATTTCCAAGGTGAGGAGGTTTCTATGATATTTTAGACTATAATTAATTTTTAAAAATTAGAGGAATTCCAAGAAAGTCAGGAATATAGCCTAGAAAATAATAAAGACATGGACGGCCTGGGCCACCTTAAAATGGAAGTTCTGATCAGAAAAGGCCGCAGAGTAGAAAGATAGACAGATAGCAGTCCTCAAAACTCTGGACCAGGAGATACTGTTGCAGGTGGACCTCTGGCTGCAAAGCACATTTCTGTGGCCAGGCACTAAGAAAGCTGACCTCTTTTGAAGAAATGATTCATTTCCCTTTGACCAAAGCGGTAAAGATTGAGGGCGAAATCCTTCTGTTTGTAGAAGAAATGCTAACATTTCTATAGCCATCTTTGAAATGATTGTCTAAACATCCCTTAAAACAATGGTGAACAACCTGTGCTTTGGAATTGGTAATGAGCCAAGCACCTTGATTACTCATCTAGCATTTTATTGGGAAGTATAATATGGAGAGGCAGTCATTGGGCGAGGGGGGGGTTCCAGCCTGCTCCATTCTGTTGCTGTATTTACAGTCATGTCTTTGCATCAATGTTCTATACTTAGCTAAATTGTGTGTATTATATTTAAGGCCAGTTTTGTCTTGTTTAAAGGGGTCCAAATTGGGATTAAGTATTCAGGCTGTCATCTCCTCAGTGGGCATCAGGATATTGGATTTGTATTAAGTAGAAGAGTAACTGAAATACTGTAACTTTAGCATTATTTTTTCTTATATACTGTAATGACTTTTGTATTAATTTAGAAACAGAGAAAGACACCGTATTTGCAGCCTTGAATGGTAGAGCCACTTGTTATTTCATAGGACAATTATAAGCAAGGGCAGTGAATGGGCAAGCTTCTCATAGAATCAGTTTTGGAATCATGAAGCATGTAACAGAAGATGTTCAAGCTGTATGGGACCACAGAGATCATGTAATTCAACTCTCTGTCTCTGTCTCTGTCTCTGTCTCTGTTTCTCTCCCTTTCTCTCTCTTCCTTCCTTCCTTCCTTCCTTCCTTCCTTCCTTCCTTCCTTCCTTCCTTCCTTCCTTCCTTCCTTCCTTCCTTCCTCCCTTCCTTATTTCCCTCCCTCCTTCCTTCCTTCCTTCCTTCCTTCCTTCCTTCCTTCCTTCCTTCCTTTCTTTCTTTCTTTCTTTCTTTCTTTCTTTCTTTCTTTCTTTCTTTCTTTCTTTCTTTCTTTCTTTCTTTCTTTCTTTCTTTCTTTCTTTCTTTCTTTCTTTCTTTCTTTCTTTCTTTCTTTCTTTCTTTCTTTCTTTCTTTCTTTCTTTCTTTCTTTCTTTCTTTCTTTCTTTCTTTCTTTCTTTCTTTCTTCCTTCCTTCCTTTCTTTCTTCCTTCCTTCCTTCCTCCCTCCCTCCCTCCCTCCCTCCCTCCCTTCCTTCCTTCCTTCCTTCCTTCCTTCCTTCCTTCCTTCCTTCCTTCCTTCCTTCCTTCCTTCCTTCCTTCCTTCCTTCCTTCCTTCCTTCCTTCCTTCCTTCCTTCCTTCCTTCCTTCTCCTTCTCCTCTTCCTCCTGCTCCTCCTCCTCCTCCTCCTTCTTCTCCTTCTTCTCCTTCTCCTTCTCCTCCTTCTCTTCCTCCCTCACCTCCTTTTCCTTCTTTTTTCTCTTTCTCTTCCCCCTTTTCCTTTCTTTTTTTTTTTTAACTCTTACCTTCTGCCTTACAGAAGAGCAGTAAGGACTAGGCAATGGGAATTAAGTGACTTGCTCAGGGTCATGCAGCTAGGAAGTGTGTGAGGTCAGCTTTGAATGCAGATCCTCCTGACACCATGCCTGGTGCTCTATCTACTGTGATACCTACCCTCCCCCTATATATATAGCTTCTTTGAATATATTTGTTTGCATTTTTGTCTCCCGTGTTATATTGGAAACTCCTTGAAGACAGGGATTGTCTTTTGCCTCCTTTTGTATCTCCAGCACTTAGGCTAGTATGTGGCACATAGTAGACATTTAATACATATTTTGTGATTGATTGACTGAATGGAGTGTTGGATTTAGAGTCAGGAAGGAGTCATGAATTTGAATCCTGCCTCAGATATTCATCAAGCAAGGTAACTCTAATCAAGTCTCTTTCCCTATCTGAAAGTCAGTTTTGTCATCTGTAAAATGGGAACAAAAATATCTACCTCATAGCATTATTATGTGAATAAAATTATATTATATTTGTGCATGTATATATACACAGACAATAATAAGAGCTAATATTTAGATAGCACCTACTATGTCCCAGACATTGTACTAAACACTTTAAAGTTATTATCTCATTTATCCACACAACACTCTGGGATTATTGTCCCCATTTTACAGATAAAGAAACTGAGGCAAATAGTAATTAAGTGACTTGCCAGGGATCACACAACTAGTAAGTGTCTGACACTGGATTTGAACTCAAGTCTTCCTGACTCCAGGCCCATTATTCTGTCTCCTGTATTGTATTTCTAGCACTTTAAGAAATCTTGAAGCATTTGATTATTTAATCAATATATTTATTATTATTGTTGTTACCATAGGCATGTGCAGAAGGTGGGCTTGGTATGCCATACATCTGAGGACATCTGTTCCAGGCTTTATGCCATAACCAGGATTATAAAGGGATGTATCTCCAGACTCCTGCCTTGGTGTTCTTTGTGTCCCATCAGACTGCTGCTTAATATCCTGCTTCTCTGTGCTATTTGTCCCAAGCTCTTGGGAGTTCATTATTCTGTTTATTTTTGGGCAGGTCTGAGTTCCCATCATTTCATTTATTGAGAAATACTTTTCTTGGCTTTGTGGGATTAGAGGCAGAAGAGATCCCTAAAGTCATTTATTGAAGTCCCCCTATGGGTAAGGAAGTAAGACCTTGAGAAATACAGGATTTTGCCCAAATACATAGTGGAAGTATAAGAATCAGGATTCGAACCCAAGTCCTCTGACTCCAAATCCAGCACTCTTTCCCCTACAATGTGCCTCCTTCAGCTGAGATATAACTAATGCCATCCAAACTGAGTCCTTCTAGGACTGGGAGGAAAAAAATCTGCCCATTTTTTGTTTAATTGATGACTGTGCAACTCTAGTTAGTATTCCTCAAATATTGAATATGAATAATCAGAGAAGACACTCACTAGTATAAAAAACTAATAAATTTTATTTTTGTAGTACATTAAAATAAAATTCAGATAAAATTTTAAAATCCTAGCAGATCCAGAATAACCATTTGATAGCTGTATATAAATCTATTTTAGAGATATGCAAACACGAATTATGGAATGCCAGAGCAAGTTGATTTAGGGGGCTTTTTCTCTCCTATAAATAATGCAGAGTACTGCAAATATCCAAGTACACTTAACTGAACATAATTAAAATATTGGAATATATTTTTAAATAAATAATTAAGTAGTTAGAAGTATCTGCAACACTAATTCAAAGTGATAGTCATGTGGTGATTACATTACGTAGTTTATCCCGTACTTTGCGTTTAAAGTACAATAAAAGTTACATTTAATAAAAATTATTGGTTTTGTAGCTTTTGAGGAGAGAGACAGGTTCAATTTTAAGGATGGACTGCCTTTCGTGTTTCTAGGGTTTAATGGCGGAGGTGCTTAGAGAAGACATTCTCAGGTGAACTCTATGCCTTGCCCAGGGACCAGGAAAAGGAACACTTTTATGATGGAAGACTATAATCACAGAATCTTAGAAGAGGATGGGACTTTAGTGGACATCTAGATCAGCTGGTACCTGTAAAAGGATTCTTTCCTTAATGTGCTAGGTAAGTTATCTGCCTTCCTTCCATCCTCTTCTGTATAAATCTCAAAGGTGCCTATGATGTCCTCGAGTGGTTTTCTAGTTGTAGCTGAATCTTCATGACACCTTTTGGAATTTTCATGGCAGATACTAGAGTGGTTTGTCATTTTCCTCTCTAGCTCATTCAGCAGATGAGGAACCTGAGGACTATGGGGTTAAGTCACTTGCCCAGTCACACAACTAATAAGTATCTGAGGATGGATTTGAACTCAAGAAGATGAGTCTTCCTGACTCCAAGCCTGGCACTCTATCCATTGCACCACTTAACTGCTCATGTACATGTGTCTATATACAGGTACATATTTCCTCCTCCATTAGAATGTAAGTTTCTTGAAGGCAAGGGATGTTTTTGCCTTTTTTGTTAGCTGTTAGCATCTTTCTACCTAAGGGTTTTTGTACCTACTTTGTATTTATTTTTTGCAAGCATATATTTCCATGTTGTCTCTCTTTTTAGAATATAAGCATCTTGAGGGAAAGCACTGTTTGGCTTTTATTTTAGCATCAGCAGCATCTAGTCCTGTACTGGATAACCTATATCATGAGAGCTGGGGGTGCTGCTCTGTTCCCCCTCTCCATGCCCACCTGAGAATATTTCTCTAATCGCCTGCCCTCTGCCCAGCAGCCTAACGAGAGTGCTTCTGTCCTCCCCGTCTGGGATAAGGGTGGTCCTCACATGACATGAGGATTGTATTTGGGCACTTGTTCTTTAAAAGGTTCACCATCACTGAGTCCTAGCCCAATGGCTAGCATACAAGTAATAAATGCTGTTGGTTGATTGATTGCTTTTGATTATCCAGTCTTTGTTTGAAGACTTCCAAGGATAGAGAATTCATGATCCCATTAGGTAACCCATTTCATTTATGGATAGTTCTAATTATTTGGAAGTTTTTCTCTTACTTTGCTTTCTTCATTATCCCTGTTTCTGAACCCAAGACCAAGCTATACTCTGATCTGCTGAATAGAATAAAATGCTCACTAAGATCACTTTTAAATTTATGATTATGGGATTTGGGGGTTTAGTATTATGAAGGGGGATGTGTTGCCTGTTGTCTTCTCTTACCAACTGCTTTAGGGACTTCTTCCCACATCTTTGTGATCCCTGCTCAGAACCCTGACTGTGACGTCTCATCTTGGCCTTCCCTTCTCAGGCCACATTCTCCAGAACTGCCCCTTAACTTTTTGATGACACCTCTTTTTTCCCATGGCACACACATATCATCCACTTGCTCAGCTCCATGTGGGTGTGGTATATTTAGAGCCAGATGATTTGAATTTGAATTTTGCCTGTCACCTGCTAGCTATTCAGCATTGGCCAAGTCATTTAACCTATCTAGGCCCTTTTTCCCCTCATCTTAAAAAAACAAAAAAATCCTTGGGTTGAAGCAGTTGTTTCACATCAGGGAAAATTGCACAAACTGAATATACCACAGATAATGAAATGTAAGCATCATGACTAGGGGGCAAGCTTTTTTAGTTGACAACCCAGAGAAAGCCAAAGAAATACTCTATGGAAACTCCCTAAGGTGCTAAATTGCAGAGCAGGTATCAGTCTACATTGGTAGAGAGGATTTCTTCACTGAGTTTTCTATACCAATGAATTCTTAGGTCTAATAAAGCCTTCCTCTCCCCCTTCTTGGAGTCATGAGAACCTGAATCCAAGTCGTATCTCCATGGTTTAGTAGATGGTTTCAGAGATGCCAAGCATCTTAAAATCCTCATCTCAAAATCACCTCCTTTGAGAATTGGAAAGAACCTCAGTGGCCATTGAGTCAGCTGACATGAGAAAGGAATTCTTATAATAACATATCCAGCAAGTGGTCATCTAACCTCTTCCTAAAGACTTTCCAGGATGGGGAAAACCAACATTTCACAAAGCAGCTCATTCATTCCACTTTTAGACAGCTCTCTGGGTGAGGGCATTTTCCCTAACTTCCAGGCTAAAATGTTCTCTGTTCCTTCTAAACCTATTGTTCTAAGTTCTGTCACCTGGGGCCAAACAGAACACATCTTCCACTTACTGGCCCTTCAAATGTTTGAAGATATCAATTGCATTCCCTTGGGGGGTGTCAAGAAAAATTTCAATCCTTTGATACTTAGTAACTGCGGGACTATTTAACTTCTGATCGTCAAGTTTCCTCATCTGTAAAATGGGAATAATGAAACTCACAGCTCTACCCAACAGGGTTGTCAAGAGGATCACATGAGGTAATGTATGCAAACTACTTTACAAACCTTATAGCCCCAGATGAATGTTGGTACTGCTCATCATTTCATCGCCTACAACGCTTCATGGCCTGCTTGTTTTTGCATTAAGAACTGCAGCAAAGAAGGACAGATTTCCCTTGGCAATCACCCTCAGTGAGTCAGTTGTGAGATTAAACTATCTTTTTTTCCCTCTCTGTGAAAAGAGGTTAGCCATGGTAGTGGATCAGTTCCTAAAATGGCTTGCCAGTTTTAGCTTGGATTGATTTATTTCTCTGGACATACATTTCCTTACCCAGAGCTAGGGAATGCACTTCTGGAGACAGTGCAGGAAGACTTCCTTTGTAAACACAGTAACCATTGACAGCTCTTTGTTTGGATGCTACTGTTTCGTTCTGTTTTAAAGGGATCGTTTTCTTCCATTTTAAACCTCATTTTCAAGGACAGCTACTGAGTTAGCAAATAAAGGACTGTTCATGGGAAACAAAATACTCAGTTATCTATGCTACTGCACGATAGGGGCAATGGAGCTAAATGAAATCCACAGAGAATCACAAAGCTTCGAGTAGTTAATTGTTCCACCCTTTCTCTCCTACTTGCCCTTTAATTTTCATTTAGAAAACTCCTATTATTGTTGACTTTTATTTACACGTAACAATCATATACTAATAACTCTCTCACCTCACTGAATCCCATCTGTAGCAAAACAACAGTTAAACAAAACCAACCATCAGAGCAGCCATGTCTGCCTGTTTATAATGTATTTCATATCCTTTGTTTCCACCTCCCAACTGAGAAGAGAAGGATGTTTCCTTATCAGTTCGATGAGATACAGAATTTCTATTCCAATTTATCCTAGTTCAACTGCTTTGGTCAACTATTTTATCAAGACTCCATGTTACAGTTACTTGAACTTTATAGACTACCTTCCTTTTGTGGTTTCTTTGAGATCCAAGACACTCTCAAGATCTCATCTCCCTCTTGAAATTCCCTCCTTCCTTTTGGATTTCGTTGTTAACAAATCACCTTAACCGCTAGTGGTCACGAAAGTGAATGACCATCTATTTGTTGAAGCTCTGGGCTTAGGGTCAGCCTCATCTTCTACAAAACCAAAAAGCTGAAGGGTAAGCGGCAGGTGGAAGTGCCTCCCTGTGATCGGAAATTTGTAATCAAGGTTAGAGCAGAGCAGTGGTAGGCTTCTTTTGATGAACTCTGTCTTTGAGTCTACTCCTCCTTGGATGATGAGTGAGTTAAGTAAGACATAGTAAGAGATCTCTCTACCTGGAGCAGGTTAGGAAATGGAAAAGTATCACCCATGGGAGCTTCTGTCTACACCCAAGTCTATGTCCCTTTATTGAAAGGAGGCATCAGAACTGGGATCCAGAGTTTCTGATGACTAACTAGACCTTCTGGACACCAACTATCAAATACAAACTTTGAGTAGTGATGTTTCCTTTGCCCAATCTCAGAAAGAGAGATTGTGGAAAGTGTAAACAACTCAACTATATCTTTTCCAGAATTGCTGGCTTTGCAGCATATCTAGTGATTGGGAAACAGCTTGGTTTTAGGAGAAGCTGTGGAAACTTGGTTGCATGCTTAAGGTTCTATTATATACAGTCATCCCTCACTAGATCATCATTCACTTATTGCTGTTTCACTGTATCACAGGTTTAAAAAACAAAATCTAATTCCGTATCGTGGGATTTTGTGGATGAATATCATACTGCACACAATGGAAATGCAGTATGCCACTACCACTTGTGCAAGTTTGCCAGCATGAGATTGTACATGGCACACTATTGGCTAAAAGGTGACCAACCACAACATTGTGTTCTGTATCTTGGGCGCTTATTGGCTAAGTGTTTATAAGAGTGTGGGAAAGATTAATAAGTGTGGAAAAGGTTTATAGGAAAGTGGGAAGGGTTTATAAAGCCTTAATATATATATATATATATGTATTTATATATAGACACACACACATATATGTAATAAAATAAACATAACGTTGCTACTTCTCAGATTTTCACTTATTGCAGGGGTCTCTGGAATGTAACTTCCATGATAGGTGAGAGATCACTGTATTGCTGGTTTCTTTTATTGATGCAAACAGAATCTACTTTTCTAATTCAATTGGGGTCTCACTCAGTGATGTGAAGGTTTTATGACTAGGACATGGTGAAGTATAACACATGTGGAAAAATGGGGCAGGGTTTCTGATAGGTAAAGGCTTAGCTACTGTATTCTCATACTGGTTCTTACTTATTCAGATTGTGTAGATACACACTGGGTGTACCATATAGACAAATTTAAAGAGAGCAACCACCTAAAAGAGGCAAAGCTGAAGGCTAGAAGGTCACTTGCTTCCTGAGAACCATAGAGACTTTGGGACTTCTGTAGAACTCATCTTCCATAAAGGAGTTACCTAACCTAACCAGCAATACAAGCATAGGACTTCCCAGGGTCTGGTCTTTTGGTGAATAGGACTATATTAATGGCTAGAAGTACTAAGTGATGGTTAAAAATAAAACAATTTAATAAGAACAAAATAAAATAAGAAATAACATAGTGGTAGAAAGTAGCAAATCTCACATCTCTACCCCTCTTTTCAGTAAGTTGCATCTTTCTACGTGACGAGAAGAAATCAGAAAATCCATTGACTTTCCATAAACTTCTCAAATGGCTGATGCCTCAATGGTGGAAGACTGTCTCAGTTATTCCCCTTACTTTCTAGGAAGGTGGGTGATTGCTAGGCTGGACTTGTGACCCAGATGATCCTTGAATGTGTGGTAATCAGATTCACCATCATCAATAATATGACAAGAGGAGATCTTTTTCTCTAGCTATTTCCAGGTAGATCCATCTTGATATCATGAAATTGCCAGTGTGCAAGGAAGAAGACCCTATGTAAGTCATTTAACCTCAGATTGCTCTCCTATAAGATGGGGACAATAAAAGAACTTATTTCATAGGGTTTTTATGGGGGTCAAATGAGATGATATTTGTAAAGTGCTTATCACAGTTCCTAGCATATATTAAGAATTTCAAAATGCTTGTTCTCTTCCTTCCAAAAATGAAGGGGATTTCCTTCTTGGGAGTGTCATACATGTGTATGGGATCACATCACATATATAAATATAAACACATACATGTAATATATACATATGCATGTATTCTGAATCTGTATATATAGGTATACACAAACATATTCTGATCTGTGATTTCATTGGAATAGGGAAATCCCAGTCTGGAAACCCCCCTTTCCAATACAGATCTGTATTTGTTTTACAAAATATAATACAGAGATGTCTAGGGAACTAGAGAGCTAAATGTCTTTTTCTGAGTCATATAGCCAATGTATTTGAAGTACAAATTGAACCCAGGAGATCTTCCTGGCTCTGAGACCAGATCTCTATTCACTAAGCCTCTCTACCTCTCAATGCCCCCCATATATACACATGCACACACATGCTGTTTAAGGTGTCTTCACAGGTCACAAAGTTCAGAAATACGTACACATATGTGTATATACACATCTAGAACTATAGGAATGGTCTGGGTTTGTGTACATATGCTTAACTGTTTTTTTGTAACCCATGAAATACCATGAAAAAAAAGGTTAAACATTTATATGTTTTTAACCTGCAATATACTTTCATAAACTCCAAGAATAATATGGTTGGTTGTGCTACCTTTTAATCACCATCCCCATTCTTTTCATCAAAATATCTCCATCTCTCCAGCCTCTGTTGGACTTCAGGGCTTTACCTGGATTAGTGCAACAGTCTTTTTGCTTCACGTCTTTCCCAACTCTCTCTTACACCTTAGCCCTCAACATGTACTTTTCAATTCACTGCTCTTCTAGCTGTTTCATGAACAAGACACTCCCTCACTTATCTCTGGGCATTTTCTCTGCCTGTTCCCAATGCTTTGCCCCCATATCTTCACCTTTTGGCTTCTTTGGCTTCCTTTAAGTCTTAATTAAAATCCCATCTTTTCCAGAAGGTCTTTCTCAACCCCTAGGAATTCCAGTGCCTTCCCTCTGCTAATAATTTCCTGTTTATCCTGTATATAGCTTGTTTTGTGTATATTTATTTGCATGTTGTCCCCCCCCCCCCATTCAATTCTAAGCTCCTCGAGAACAGAGGCTGTTTTTTGCATCTTTTTGTATCATTAGTACTTAGCACAGTGAATGGCACATGGTAGGTGCGTCATAGATACTTATCGATTGATTCATCTCCATCCATCCTACATACTGTTGCCAGATCAATGTTTCTAATGGACTGGTCTGATCACGTTACATCCCTACTCTCGAGCCTTCAATAAGTCCCATTGCCTATGAGCAAAGTTCCAACTCCATCACTTCTTGTGTAAGAGTTCCCACATTCTGACTCCTACCTACCTTTCCAAAACTATCTTGTATGTACTTTTTCTCTTCACATATTTTATGCTACATTTGCTAGACTTAGATCAGTTGCTTCCCATAGTTCTGAAGGACTGGTAGACATACTTAAAGAATATTGGGGGAAAGTGACTTTACCATCTTGGAATTCATGACAGGTAAGGGAAATAAAGTTGAATATAGTCTGACGTGTTCTCTAGAGATGAGAAGAATAGATTTCAAAGGATTCAGAGGTCAGGCTGAAAGGAAAAAATGTCTTGGCAATTAGCGAGTGACTGGATAGCCTCATGAGGTGATGGGTTCCTCCTCAGTAGGAGTCTTCTGGATAACAACTTGCTGGATATGTTTTAGTGGTGATTCTTTTTCAAGTGTGGATTAGCCTAGATGGCTGAGGTCCTTCAAAACTTTAAAAAAAAATCTGATTCTATGAAAATTCTATGATCCCATGATCTAAAGTTCAATACAGAAAGATGGCCAAAGAAAGATGGAATGCTTTCAAGAGTGAAATTCTTATAGCACAAACACAGCTGATTCTTAAGAACAAAAAAAGAACAAGGAAAAAGAACTATTTAAAGAGACTATTTGAGAACTCACCAACCACCTTAGAATTTTAAAAGGCATTAATGATATAGAAGCAAGGGCAGGTCTCTGAGGATGAATATAAAAATATGATACATTCCTATCAGAATAATGTCTGGTAAACTATATTCCAGAGGGAGGTTAGCAACGAATGCTAAAAACAAAAGAGGCTGTTGATTTTTAACTGTTGAGCAAGAGGAAATTTCAGTAAGAGACAAGACTGAGGCTTATGGACAGATAAGATGATGATAACAGATGAAAGTGAGAAGGAAGAACTACTCAACTCTAATTTATGCTTCTTTCATGTCATTTGTGAATGTTGAAGGCTGACATTCAGAGGCATTCTTTAGAGTCTAAATTTTGATAGCCTAGAAAGATGGAAAAAATTTATAGGTCTCCCCATTTAATTTCATGTTATTAAAGTCCTGTGCTTTGGTTTAAAAAAAAGAAACAAAATAACTTTAGATACAGAATGGAGATGTGCTTAGACAGCAGTTCTTATTACAAATATTTGGGAATTGTAGAGGATTTCAAATTCACTATGAGTCAGCAGCAGGACATGGCAGCCAAAAAGGCTAATGTGATCTCCAGCTGTTTAGCAGAATCATGGTGTCAAGAGAAAGGGAGGTGATCATCTTATTGTACTCTGCCCTGGTCAGAACACATCTGGAATGCCATGTTCAATTATGTAAAGCACTGAACTTGGGATCAACGATCAACTTTACAGTAAAGAACAGAGGAAACATGGCTAGACAACAGTTCATGTGGAAAGTATTTGGGGTAGTTTTAGTGGGTGGTAATTTTAATATGAGTCAACAGTGAATTACAGTAGCCAAAAATGCTAATGAGATATTGGACCTCATTGAGAGGCATTAGATCCATAAATAGGGAAATGATAGTCCTTCTGTATTCTGCCCTGGTTAGATTATATCTGGAAAATTCTGTTCATCTCTCAGTGCTGGATTTTTAGGACACTGATAAGCTAGAGAGGATGCAGAGAACATTAATATGAGGGGGCATAGATGATATAATGGACTGAGGCCAAGGTTTGGAATCAGTAATATATGAGTTCAAATCATGTACCAGGAATTTACTGCCTTGGATAAGTCACACCTATGCTTCACCTCAGTTTCTTCATCTATAAAATGAGCATAATAATAGCACCTACCACACAGGGTTATTAAAACAGGAATTCTCATAGCCTATCCTCCATTGCCATATTGCGTTCCACCTATTTTTCCACCTGGTAAAATTCTTGAAGGAAGATACCAAACCCAGTTAATACATTATCATTTCTTGACCCCCCACAAGAGAAAACAACTGTCCCCAACTTTTTAAACAACAAAAAAGTTCTTATCAATAACATTTGTCCTCTCCTCTCTCTTCTCTTTCTCTCCCTCTCATATACACACTCTTAAAGATTATATAGTTTCTATGTACATACTCTATATACTCTCTCTCTAGATTGTATGTAGTTTATAGAGAACAACCATTATTTTTAAAATATTTTTTAATTTTAATAACAAATTTCCACATGAGTTTTCCAAAGTTGTATAATCCAAACTGATTCCCTCCATTCTTCCCTCTCCATTCCTGGAGCTGGCAAGCAATTCAATCTGGGTTATAAATGTATAATAATGTAAAACATATTTCCATATTGTTCATTTTTGTAACTAAATAATCTTACAAACCAACCCCCTTAAATATAACCCAAATAAACAAGAGAACAAACATTATTAATAAGAATTACATAATCAACAAGAATATATTCTCTCATATGTTAGAGAGGGAGAGGGAGAGAGAGAAAGGAGGAGAAGGGGAGAGAGGGGAAGAGAGAGGGGGGGGAAGAGAGAGAGACAGAGAGAGAAAGAGAGAGAGTGATAGAGAGAGAGAGAGTGATAGAGAGAGAAAGAGAGAGAGACAGAGAGATGAGAGAGAGACGGAGAGAGATGAAAAGACAGAGAGAGAGACAGAGAGACAAGAAAGAGAGAGAGACAGGGAGAGAGACAGAGACAGAGAGAGATGAAAAGACAGAGAGAGAGAGACAGAGAGACAAGAAAAAGAGAGAGAGACAGGGAGAGAGACAGAGAGACAAGAAAGAGAGAGAGAGGCAGAGAGACACAGAGAGAGACAGAGAGAGAGAGTAGAGACAGAGACAGACAGAGATAGACAGACAGAGGCAGAGAGAGAGAGAGAGAGAGAGAGAGAGAGAGAGAGAGAGAGAGAGAGAGAGAGAGAGAGAGAGAGAGAGAGAGAGAGAGGCAGAGAGAGGCAGAGAGACAGAAAAAGAGGGAGATAGACGGAAAGATATGCTTCATAATTCTTTTATTAGACATCTCCTTTACTCTTTTAATCTCCTCTCTCTTATTGCACCTAATGTGCTAACATGTCTTACCTTGCCTTTTGACTGTACATATCTTTAGGGCAGGACCCATCTTTTTCACACTTGTAGGCCCAGCGCTTTAATAAATGTTTGTTGGATTTAATAGAGCATCAGACAAGGTACAGCACTGTGCTGATGCTAGTAGGGGATTCAAAGAAGTAAAACCCTCAGAGCCTGCCTTCAAGAGTCTTGCATTTTGGCTATGGAAATGAATCAAGACTAAACACATAAAGAGAGTCTGATAATAGAAATGCTAAATATTATTAATATAGGGACAGTGAGGTGGTGCAGTGGATAGAGCCCTGGATCTGGAGTCAGGAAGATTGGAGTTCAAATATGGACTCAGACCCTTACTAGCCCTATGACTCAAAGCAACCCTTAATCCTGTTTGCTGCAGGTTTTTCTCATTTGTAAAATGAGCTGGAGAAGGAAGTGGCAAACCAGTCCAGTATCTTTGCCAAGAAAACTCCAAATGAGAGGGCAGCTGGGTAGCTCAGTGAATTGAGAGCCAAGTCTAGAGATGGGAGGTCCTAAGTTCAAATCTGACCTCAGACACTTCCCAGCTGTGTGACCCTGGGCAAGTAACTTAACCCCCATTGCCCAGCCCTTACCACTCTTCTGCCTTGGAAACAATACATAGTACTGATTCCAAGACAGAAGGTAAGGATTTACAAAAAAAGAAAGAAAGCCCCAAATGGGATCACAAAGAGTGGGACACAAATGAAATAATTAAATAAAAATTCTATAAGTTTCAAATACTTGAGGGGAGCCATGAATTTGTTCATGTAGGTTTGTTTATTTTCTCCCCAATGTAGACTTTTATCTCTATCTGATTTTAGTAGGTGATTTTTGGTAGCTTTTTGTGGCTTAAAAGTCCAACACTTACCTGGTGATGCCCTTCTGTGGCTTCACCAAGCTGATTTTTAGATGCCAACATATAGGTCATCCCAGGTCTCTTCTTTAGAACCTCCCTATCTGCCCAAACTTGTATTATACTGGCATCATCTTCAAGAACCAGGGTCAGTCCCCAATACAGACAAGAACTGGACTTGTGATTTCAAGATCTCATGAACTATTCCCTTATGAAGAACATTCTTTAACCATTGCAGACTGGCACCTTCCAGGAAATTTACAAAGAGCTGCCTAGGGCAGAAATGTCAAATGGGTCCCTGGAAGCCAATTCTTTCAGTGGAACTAGATTAAAATATAATTGTGAAATGGATAATAAAATAAACAAAAAGTCGATAAAACATAGCTAATGTTACATCTTAAAACTAAATCACTATGTTTAAGAATTAGTGACCTTGTTTCTATTTGAGTTTAATAGCACTGGCCTGGAATACTGAGAGGTTCAGGGATTTCCCAAGCTTAGACACCAAGTATCTGTCTGGGTCCTATAAACCAGCTGTTCCCAAATTTTGGTCCTCTGGCTCTGCTTCTGGGTTTGGGAAGTTAAAATTAGTTTCATAATAATACTAAGAGTTTTTAATTTCTAATTTGGTAAATATAAATTAAATATAGAAAAGCTAAAAAATTTTTAAGAGCATTAAGGACTCGAGTCTGAAAAGGATGGGGAATCATTCAGGGGCATACTGGTAAATATTTAACAACAAGCTCTCTTAACAAAAATGTATACATGTCATATTTTTAAGTTAAATCTACACGAACACTTTAAAAAAACTAGACAGTCAACAAAATGATGTCAACCCTAATTTGTAGCACTTGTCAATTTCTGATATGTAAATTATTGTACTGCATATTTAACAATATTGTTGACAAGCTGGGATGAGATGGTTCCAGTCTACCCCTGGAACTACTGGATTATACCTGGGCTTCCTCTCACCAGGATATTGGCTACATTCAAAATGCCTAACAGTATATATGCTAATGTTGGTAAAACATTTCATATATATTATCTTACCAAATTTATCCAAAGAAGATTTCAGCAAAGTCTAATATAAAATCATAAAATAACATAAAGGAAAAGCAAAATGGTAGAAATATTCCACTCTAGGTAATGTATTAATTACAAATATTCAAGTACAGAAAAGCTAAGAGTGCTTGGGTTACAGAATCCTCATACACATTTCTTCCATGAAATTTATAACAAATTTTGAGGTACACCTTTGCTCTTGGCCCTGTCAAATAATATTGGCTTAATACTTAGCCAATTTTAATCTCAAATGCATTTTAACATTATTAGCTAGTTTTGGTGAGCACCATCCAGCATTCATACTCAAAGGACTCTTTAAGCCCTGCCAACCTTGGCCATGAGCAGGTTTAAAAATGAGGCAGTTGGGCCCTTATTGAAGTCAATCCATGGGCCATTCCTCTGGCTCTGCTTCTAAGCCCTGACTCAGGCTTGTACCCTGAACATTAAGTCTGTTCCTTTCTGCTTCTGACTTTGACCACCTCCTCTCACCCCCAAATGCTTCCTGCCCCAATCCAGGTCAACTGATTCCCTGTTTAAACTTGGATTGTATATCCTTGAGTGTTCCAGCTAGCCACTCTCAATGCTTAATGGTAAGTACCTTGACTATCCTTCAGATTAATCCTTGATATAAACTTTATTCACTTATCATCCTCCTGGTGTTAATTATCAAGCTACAATAAATCTATTAATCTACAGAACTCTTCTCGGGGTAGTAGAACCTCACTAAGTTAGAAGAATGGGATTTTGACTCTCAATGTCACATTAAGAACTCAGCAGCAATATTAGTAGATCAGTGACCAGTAAGAATACATACTGGCCACTATTTGGTACCTGAGCTAGTTCACAAATTGAGCTGAAATCAAATTGGGAAATCAAGTTTTTCACTTTGATGTCCATATCAACTGTGTTCCACGTGTAAGAACAAATAGACCGTCCTTGTTTCAGTCATTCAAGTACTGGGGAAAAATCACTTCTTGGAGGTTTTATTTCCTTAAAATCTTGATAGAGCCAATTCTAGGCCATGATAATTAATTTTTCTACTTTTCATTGTAAATTATTGCCCCTAATATACACTGTACACTAGAGGTATCTAGGACAGTGCACTAGGTCTGGACTTAGGAAGTCTTGAGTTCAAATTTGTCCTTAGATACTTAGTAGTTGTATGATCCTGGCCAAGTCACTGAACCTCTGTCTGCCTCATCCTTATCTACAAAATAGGGGTATTAATAACACTTCCCTCAGAGGGTTGTTGTAAGGATCAAATGAGATTATATTTGTAAAGTACTTAGCATGGTGCCTGGCATGTGCAGGTATTTAATAAAAACTTATTTCCTTCCTTCCTTCCTTCCTTCCTTCCTTCCTTCCTTCCTTCCTTCCTTCCTTCCTTCCTTCCTTCCTTCCTTCCTTCCTTCCTTCCTTCCTTCCTTCCTTCCTTCCTTCCTTCCTTCCTTCCTTCCTTCCTTCCTTCCCTTCCCTCTCTCCTTGTCTTCCCTCTCTCCTTGCCTTGCCTTGCCTTGTCTCCCCTCCCCTCCCTTCCCCTCCCCTCCTCTCCCCTCCCTTCCCCTCCCCTTCTCTTCCCTTCCTCCTTCTATGATATAGCCAAACTGGCTTTCTCTTTGTCCTTTACATATTGCTATCTCTGTGCCTTTGTACTAGCCCTTTCCCATGCCTGAAATTCACTCACTCTTCACCTCTTTCCTCATAGATTCTCTCTATTCCTTCAGACACAGCTGAAACCATGTCCTATGAAGCCTTTCCTGGTCCCTCTAGCAGACAGTCTCTGCAACTAAATCTTTATTTATTTTTGTTCTGTATTTATATCTATAAAAACATACTTGCCTCTTCCATTAGAATGTAAACTCCTTGAGAGTACGTGGTTTGCATCTGTATCTCTAGTAGCCAACAGAGTGCTCCAAGTTGGTTCTTGATAAGTGTTTGTTAATTGATTGATAACAGGTAGTCCAGTACAGTGGAAATATTATGGAATTTGAAGTCAAAGGGCCAAGTTCCCAATCCTGGCTTATGAGACAGTATCTTTGTGACTATGAACTAACCACTTAGGCTCTTTGGGACTTAGTTTCTCAATTGTAAAAGGAAAGTTGATATTAGGAAAAATATTCTCATGATTAGAGCTGATTGAAAGTGAGTGGAATGGGCCACTTTGAGAGGAGATGGATTTGTTCCTCACTGGAGGTCTTCCTGACAATTGATTAGATAGAGATTCCTTCAGGGTAGTGGTTACCAAATATTTTGGTGCTAAAAATTATTGAGGACCCACAAAGAGCTTTTGTGTATATGGGTTGTATCTATTAATGTTTATCAGATTAGAAATGAAAACATTTTAGTATTATTATGAAGATAGTTTTGGCTTCATGGACCCCCGAAAGGATATCAGGGGAATCTCAGGGGTCCCAAGACCACACTTGGAGAACTGTTGCTTTATAGTTGGATTAGAAGACTATGAAGGTCCCTTCCCATTCTAATCTTTGATCCTATGATCCAATATTAGCCAACATACTTGAGGCCACCAACAGAGGCATACAAAACTAGGAAACTAATATCTTTTCAAGCTTCTTCCTTCTCCCCAAAGAGAGTTCCATTTCAGCTGAACTTTTCCAATTTCATTTCAGGCTATATATTCCTCCTAGGAAAGAACAAATCCAGATGCTCCAATCAGGCCAAGATATTCTGCCAATTTTATTTATATTTTTAATGAAAATTTTGCACAATTTTGCAATCTTTTTAGAATTTCTGATGTCAAGAAGTTGATGAAGAAACATATAAGGTCTATACCTAAGGTCTACGCTGAGGTCAAGGATCACAGAATTTGATATTATTCTTGCTCTTAATTCCCTCCCATGTACTCTACAACAGAGTGAAACGAGTCTTCTTGGGGTTCCTTATCCATGGCTCTCCATGTCTCAAAAGTCTGGATATTTTCATTGGCTGCTCTTTATGCCTGGAGCTTTCTCCTTCCTTATCTCTATCTTCTCCATTTTCTGGTTTCCTTCAGTCTCAGTTCAAATCTCATTTTCTGGATGAAGTTCATCCTGGTCTGACTTCATCGTAATGCCTTTCCCATGAGATTGTCTACAATGTAGCTCATCTATTTCCAGTATACTTTCTTTCCCATTTGTCTGAGATTTCAGAGCAGGGACTGAGCTATTTTGTTGTCATTGTGGTTTGTGTCTCGCTTTGTATGTCCAGTGCCTGGCACATGGTATTATCGTATACTATTCTGCTACAAAACCAAAATGAAGTAGAACTTGCCCTCCAGGAGCTTACATTTTCTTTTTTCTTTTTTTTAATTTTTATTAATTTTTAAGTCAACTTAGAACATTATTCCTTGGATACAAGAATCATATTCTTTCCCTCCCTTCTGTCCCCCCACCCTTCCCATAGCCAATGTGCAATTCCCCTGGGTAGTACATGTGTCCTTGATCAGAACCTAGGAGCTTACATTTTTGAGGAAGATAACATGCTTAACATATGAGTACATGAGTGCATAGATACAAAGCAATACCAGCCCATAGAAATTGAGATGCATTCTGGGTAGGCAAACTTTTACTAGATGGTAGAAGTGATCGTGCCAGCTGGTAGAGGGGGGCAGAGCTATTTTCTCAGTGCCGGCATTCAAGATGTCATGAAGAACCTCCCAAGATTTGCGAACTGACCAGTACTCATTCCTGGCACCCTATGCTTGAAGGAACCAGAAATGAATTCCTAGGGACTGGGAAGAGTCCCTAGCCTGGAAACCCTAGGATGTGGAGGAACAGGTGGTGTTTTCGTTACTACAGCCAACGAAGGCAAGGATTTAGAAAATGAAAGTAGGACATGGGCAGCACACAGCTGGGTAGGAAGGTAATACTGAAAGGGAGGGATTTGCTGTTCTGATCCTGGCACAAGATACAGAAATGATGGGCTCCTGCCCAGTGTAAGGGTACAGCGACTAAGGACAGGGATGAATCTATTTGCCTGTACACTGGCCGATCCATCTGATGAAAAGGATTTTCAAATGAAAAGGAAGAGAGGAAAAGAAAGATTCCCAAGTAGAACTGTTCAATCAGACTCTAAAGAGGCCAGGAGGCATAACAAAGGAAGAAAAGGAGTGGAGGTGGTCATAGTGGATGAGAATAGGGAAGAAGGGCACGAGTTCAGATGGTCAGTGGAGATTTTCATTTTTGTCACTGTTGTCCTGGCGTCTAGGACAGTGCCGGCCATGTAGTAGGTGTCAATAGATGCTTGTTGGTTGGTGGACAGTGTAAATAATAAGCAAAAATCAGCTTAAGACCTTTACAAGAGTGAATGAATGAGACCTTTAATTTTAAATAGAATGCCTTTGAAACTTGTTGGGATCTGATTCAGAACCAGGCAATGAATAGGTATACCTTGGCTGAAGAGAACAGGCTGTATAAAAATCTTGATGGAGTGAGCATGGCAACCTCTGCGAGAGCATGGAATCTATCATTTCTTTCTTCCCAGTGTTTAATATAGTATGAAGCAGAGGTGGCACAGTGACAGAATGTTGGACACAGAGTCAGGAAGAGTTGAGTTCAAATCCTGTCTCAGGCACCAATTAGCTGCGTAATTCTATCTGAGTCATTTAACTGGTCAGATTCCTTATCTGTAAAATGGGAATAATAAAAGCACCTGTCTTCCAGGGTTATTATAGGAACCTTAACTTTAAAGTGTTATTATTCAGTCATTTTAATTATACCCAACTCTTTGTGATCCCATCTGGGGCTTCCTTGACAAAGACGCCAGAGTGGTTTGTCATTTCCTTCTCCAACTCATTTTACAGATGAGGAAACTGAGGCAAGCAAGAGTTAAGTGGTTTGTTCAGAGACACACAACTGGTAAGTATATCTGAGGCAAGATTTGAACTTAAGTCTTCCTAACTCTAGAACTTGCACTCTATCCTTGCACTAGAACTTGCACTAACTTTTAAAGTGTTACTACCACTACTACTACTACCACCACTACTACTACTACCACCACCACTACTACTACCACTTCTACTACTACTACCACTACTACTACTACTACTACTACTACTGCCACTACTACTACTACCACTACTACTACCACCATCTCTACCACCACCACTCCTATTACTACTCCTACTGCTACTACTACTACCACCACCACCACCACCACCACCACCACTACTACTACTACTACTACTACTACTACTACTACTACTACCACTACTACTACCACCACTACTACTACCATCATCTCCAACCACACCACTACCACTACTACTACTTCTACTATCACCACTGCTACTACTACCACTGCTACTACTACTACCATTATTACTGCTATTGTTACTCTTACTATTCTTGCTACTGCAACTACCTTTCACATAGAAGATACTTAATAAATATTTATTGAATTTAAATTGTGTGTAATTAGAATCTGTTACCCTAAAAAATATGATCCCCAGTAAAACTGCAATCCCCAGCAAAACTACAATTCCCAGAACCTCACTCACTTCCTGTCTGTCTTTCTCCCTCTTGTCTTCCTGTCATGGCTTTGGTGGAGTGGGCTTTTTGAGAAGGTAGAAAAACTTAGTCACATGGTTCTATTTTGTCAGGTAAAAAACTTATAAAAAATAATACTTGAATTATTGCACATTAATTTAATTCCCATAATTGTACATTATAAGAAATTGAAACTGAAGAATCTGAGGAAAGGAGGTAAGATACAGAACATTTGGAAGAAGATCAATGAGGAAAAAACCAGATGTTATCATGGTGGGAATATGCTTCAACCACTTTTACTTTTTCTTTAAGTAAAGGGACCAATCTGATTCAGTTTACACTGATTGCTTAATGCAAGAGCTCAAACATGGCATAACTCTGCATATCTAGAAAAAAATTCCTGATTTCTGTGATTCTTAATAGTTTTCACTCACATACCACTATATCTCAACACGTGTGGAGGGGATCCTGGATTCTGGAAGACCATACTAGAAAAAGACGAGTTCTGACAGGTCCAACTAAGCTGAAGGTCATTGAATTGGTGTCAAGTGGTAGTTCATGTGTCTGTTGTTCAAGGCACAGTTTCCTTAAGTTTTGATTGCTGGATGTTTTTATATTTTTATCAGCCATTTTTGCCATAAAAAAGAAATAGGGCAGAGAAATACCTTCAAACGGTGTATATCAGGTAGGCAAAGAAGTAAATATTGAAATAGTTCTGATATAAAAGAAAGTGTCATCCTAGGAAGCCCCAATGTATGCATGGGGCAACAAGGAGACATAGCAATTGAACCCTGGAAACCATAGTGTAGTAATTGAACAGGCTTAATTAGTCTGCAAAAGACTCCATGACACATAAAAACATTTGAAAGACCCCTACTCAAAGAGAAGACAAGCGGAACCATTGGGAAGTTGGTGTTTTACTTGTGATATAAGGAAATTCTGGCCTGGCTTAGAGTAGTGAAACTGGGGATGGTACAAACAAATATTAAAGACCAATCATTTTACTGATTTGTTATCGGTCAGAGAAGACAAAGGGAAGAAGTGAGTTAAAGGTGGCTAGTTCTATCTTTGACAACTGCACTAAGAATACAGCAAGCATCGGAACTGGTTGTCAATCAGACAGGAAGGGCCATTATTATCTCTAGGGTGGTGAGCTCTTTGGCTACCGGCCTAGGATACAGGGCTTACCAGCCACATCCATTCTCACAGGAAGGATGTGCCCAGCAGTAGCAAAGGCAGCTTATGAGAAGGATACTAATTATTTGATGTAAATAACTGTGCAATAATGCAGAACAATAGATATACCAGAAGCCACACCTACTGCTTTAGAACTTGAATTCACATTGCACATTGTGTTTGAATTCCACCAAAGAGCTAGCCGAATGCAGGATGGCCATGGTTATGGACCAATTGATTTTAATTGTCCATTTGCTAAAGATTTTATACTGACCAAAAAGATATGGTGGCAAACTGGCTAGGGTTCTGGGTTTGGAGTCAAGAAGACCTGAGTTCAAATCCTACTTCTAAAGCTTACCCAGTGTGTGGTGAAGTTGCTAGATTTTTATGTGTCTCAAGCAGTTACCTCAGATTTATCTATTAAGTCAATCAAGTTGTAATCTGCAGTGGGGGAGCATTCCTACACAGGGAGCTAAAATCACAGGTCCTTTGGCTATGTGGCATTTCTTGTTGAATTGGCAAAAAACTGAGTGGGTTAGTTGGTCATACCATGCATGATGCTAAGGAAACCCAAACTGAAGTTGGATTTCATATAAGTTAGTTGGTATCATTATAGACAGTATTCTTTGCAAATACAGGCTGCCCATCCATCATCCTAAAAAGGAGTGGTTGGGGGACCAGGCAGAATGACGTAGAGGAATGCACAGTAAGTAGACTTGGGATCAAAAAGACCTAGCTTCAGTTCCAGCTGGCTGTATAGACTGGAGAACCATTTAGTATCTCTCAACTTTTTCACCTATAATTTGGGACAATATTTCCTGTACCACCTGTATCCTTAGTAGCTGTGAGGACCGAATGAAATAAAGACGTTTCCTGACTTTCTTTCCCCACCCTATTATCACCTGCCATCATCATTGAGATTCCATTACTTGTATACTATGATTGCACAATTTTTTATGTTCTCAACCTTTGCTCTCCACTTACCAGCTACAAACCTACATGGTCATGCCTTAGTTTTTTTTACATCTTCTTCTTGTTGTTATTAAAAAAAAACAACAACAACCCCCCACCTTCCATCTTAGAGTCAATACTGTGTACTGGTTCCAAGGCAAAAGAGTAATTAGAGCTAAGTAATGGGGGTTAAATGACTTGCTCAGGGTCATACAGCTAGGGAGTTGTCTGAGGTCATATTTGGACTCAGGGACTCCTGGCTCTCAATTCACTGAGCCACCTAGCTGCCTTCATTCTTTACATCTTATAAAACTGTAACACCTCCAACATCATAAATTCTGAAATTAGATTTTCTGCCCAACACCTTCTATGATTCCACCATTCACACATGGAATCATAGACGCAGAATTGGAAGAGACCTTAAAGGACCCCAAGGACTATTTAAGTTACTTGCCCAGGGTCACCTAGCCAAGAAGTATCTGAGGTGAGATTTTAATCTAGGTCTTCCTGTCTCCAAGTCCATTGCTCTATTCACTATACATTCTGTCTCTTACCTCTTCTTCATCCGCTTCTGACTTGACCAAACCTCCCAACTCTTCCTCCAACTTGTTTCACTTGCCTCCTCCAATCCATGGTATGCCATTTATATATAGATATATATATATTATTGGTATTGTATTATATTATATATATATATTGGTATTGGTATATTATATTGGTATTCTATTATCTTATATTTATTATATATTATATTGTATTATATGTACTTATTGGTATTGTATTATATTATATATATTATATTGATATTGGTATTATATTATCTTATATTTATTATATGTTATGTTATATTGTATTATATATCTTATTGGTATTATATTATATATTTCTATATTATGTTGTATTATATATACTTATTGGTATTTTATTATATTATATATTATGTTGTAGTATATATACTTATTGGTGGGGTGTATGGGGTGCTCAGGGAGGAATATCTTTGGAATGGAGGGCTTGTCGTGCCCTCCTAGGGCAGCTCTCCAGCCTCTGACCCTCACCTGACACCCAGCTCTCACTTGTGGCTCCCAGTAGCTGCTAGCATGCGGCAGCGGCCACACCCCGGGCAAAGGCTTCGACAGGCCGGCTAAACCTTGTGAGGGTAGCCATCGGGTCGTTGACCCCTGGTGAACCAGGGCTTTGCTCATCCAGCATGTGAAGACTGCTTCGGCGGAACAGACGGAAGAAACCAACAAGAAGGTTCAACGGCTGAGATGGCGACGCAGCAAAGCACTGTGGAGTGCTCA